>NC_054703.1:300340-330340 GCF_016097555.1 Gigantopelta aegis
TGGATTAAAAATCCCATGCCTCGACTGGGATCCGAACCCAGTACCTACCAGCCTGTAGACCGATGACCTAACCACGACGCCACCGAGGCCGGTCAGTGGACTGGTGTCGTTTGCCTACGTTTTGTATAATGCCCCATTTTAAAAGTAAGATTTCTATAGAAGTGAGGGGCAGAATCTGGCTTAGTCGGCAGAGCGCTCGCGTGGGGTTCTTTGGTCCCAGGATCACAAACTCGACCCCTTTCGCAGGCCCTTACCCCTGGCCACTACCTAGAACTAAGGGGAGAGGTCGAGTCATGCTCCCTCGGAAAATACAATAAAAAAGAAAAATGTCAATGATGTAGTCATGTATATCGGAAAGTGCGTATTAAAGGCATATTGTCACAGACCACTGACCTATTAAATGGCGTAACAAAGTATTACGTGAAACATATGTATTTGATTCGTCCCTAAATGTACTTTATTCAACAATCTACGTAACTATCATACTCCACTTATTAATGATATTTTGTAAAAAAAAAAAAAATTGAATTATGGCAATGGTCTATAATTTAAAAACTAATATTGCCAAGAGGATTGACATGGATTTCACTCCATCATGGATTAGTTAAGGTGATTCAATAGCCAGATTTGGTTTCCAAACATTAATGTAATTTTCATTTATTATCCGCTTTTGGAGAAATACGGTCCTTAAATCCGTGATAGTACGCCTTTAAAGATTCCTTGTTACATTTTGGGTAGGAGTATTTAGTTTTAAATATGCGATAATATAGTTTTAAACCCATACATTAAACGTTTTAACAAAAACGAAACATATAAGCAATTTTATGTTTTATTTTTATGCTGGCTGTATTCTTTCGAACGTCATCAGTTTGTCACGTGGTATGAATCTGGAAATACACATAAATAACATACATGTACGTACTTCAGTGTAATCAGTATGCAGGCACACTGTCGTAAGTTATCTGACATATCTGTTACAACCAATGTCTCACGACTATATTTCAAAGGTCGTGGTACGTGCTGTCCTGGCTGTGGGAAAGTGCATATAAAATACCCTTGCTACTAATGGAAAATGTATCAGGTTTCCTTAGCTGTCAGAAAGAAAGAAAGGAATGTTTTATTTAACGACGCACTCAACACATTTTATTTACGGTTATATGGCCTCAAACATATGGTTAAGGACCACACAGATTTTGAGAGGAAACCCGCTGTCGCCACTACATGGGCTACTCTTCCGATTAGCAGCAAGGGATCTTTTATTTGCGCTTCCCACAGGCAGGATAGCACAAACCATGGCCTTTGTTGAACCAGTTATGGATCACTGGTCGGTGCAAGTGGTTTACACCTACCCATTGAGCCTTGCGGAGCACTCACTCAGGGTTTGGAGTCGGTATCTGGATTAAAAATCCCATGCCTCGACTGGGATCCGAACCCAGTACCTACCAGCCTGTAGACCGATGGCCTACCACGACGCCACCGAGACCGGTTCTAGCTGTCAGAATTACCACGTTTGACCTCCAATATTCGATGATTAATTAATCCTACATTCGGGGCGGGATGTCGTCCAGTGGTACAACGCTCGCTTGATGCGCGGTCGGTTTGAGATCGATCCCCATTGGTGGGCCAATTGGGCTATTTCTCGTTCTAGCCAGTGTACGACGACTGGTATATCAAAGGCCATGGTATGTGCTATCCTGTCTGTGGGATGATACATATAAAAGATCCCATGCTACTAATGGAAAAGTCTAGCGGGTTTCGTCTCTGAGACTATATATCAAAATTACCAAATGTGTTACATCCAGTAGCAGATGATTAATAAATCAATGAGCTCTAGTGGTGTCATTAAACAACAAACTAACTTTAATCACACATTCTGCTTTTTCTAGTTTTTAAAAAACTACTATGAAGCATTCAAATATGTATTTTAAATGACCGTTGGTCAAATTATTTCAATTTGTGTTTGGCCTTTGGAAGAAATAAAAAATTCGTACGTTTGAAATTATTTTAGACAAAATATACAAAACATTACAATGTCAAGAAGAAGAAGGAATGTGTTATTTAACGACGCACATATCAGAAATATGGTTAAGAACCACGCAGATATTGAGAGAGGAAACCCGCTGTCACCACTTCATGGGCTACTCTTTTCGATTAACAGCAAGGTATCTTTTATATACACCACCCCACAGACAGGATAGTACATACCACAGCCTTTGATACACCAGTTGTGGTGCACTGTATGGAACGAGAAATAGCCCAAATTGACGGGGATCGATCCCAAACCGACTGTGCATCAAGCGAGCGCTGTACCACTGGGCTACGTCTCGCTCCTCCCCAAATTAAGTTGCATAATGCTATTTTATTTTATTCCGTAGTTTCATTATTATCTATTATCCCGGGTACTCGGGTCCGGTTCGAGTTTCACCCTCGAGTACCGTACTCGATTCTAATATTTTGGACTGGTGGAGGCCCTAGTAAGGTATAATTTTAACAAAGCAAAAATATTTTATTTGCCGATAACCTTTTACAATGGCTCCAAACTCAGGATAGTTCCCATAAATACTGAAACTATACCTGTGATTAAATATATAACAAGATTCTTTCTCTCCTACCTGAATTAACCCTTGTGACACAGATGCGGACATTTTGTATTGCTAGGAACTGAAAAAGAAGAAGTTTAGTGTTAAAGGGACATTCCTGAGTTTGCTGCATTGTAAGATGTTTCCGACTAATAAAATATTTCTACGATTAAACTTGCATATTAAATATATTTTCTTGCTTAGAATATCAGTGTCTGTATATTCAATGTGTTTCTGGTCGTCTTAATATTTGTAAGAAGCCCAATCTGGATTTTGTCTTCAAATAATTTCGTACGTACGAAAAAATATATTTTAGGAAATAAAATTAAATTTAACCTAGTACAAATTTTTAGAACGATCAGAAACACGTTTAATATACAGCCATTAATGTTTTATGCAGAAAAAATATATTTGATATGTAATTACAATCGTTAAAAAGTCTCTGTCTGTCGATAACATCTTTAAAATTGCAGCAAACTCAGGAATGTCCCTTTAAAGTTGCATGCTGACGTCACTGAACTGAACTTTATTTACACTCAGGCCGTAGTCTGGTCAGGTCATAGGGTTTTACGTGCACATTCAGAACAAGCCTGTCATGGGCACAAGAGCCGGCCTTGGCCGGCTCCTCCGTCTATGACAGGAAAGGTGGGGGGGGGAGAGGAGGAACCGCCTGCACTGGCAGGTGCAAAAGAGCACCAGCAGGCGAGGGGGGGGGGGGGTGGGGGGGGATGCTATGGAATTTTGAATGGAGCAATTATATGCCAAAGAGAAAAGGTGCGCAATTTTGATTGAGGAAATTTGGCGCAATTTTGAACGGTCGGTCAAAAAGTAAATGGCAGAACTAGTATAGGTTTTGACATTAATGAATCGAGAGTAACTCGTTAATTAGACCTCTAAGATGCTGTGGTGTCTCCCTAGGTTGCCCATAGGGCCCTTTAGAAAGGGCCTGACCTCTTCTGGTCGTGGCATGACAATCCAGGGGAGACTCGTGCAATTGTGTTGACACCAGTAGGCAAGGCTTGTTGTTCCGGGGGATTTTGTCCAGTTGTTGTTGTTGGGCTGATCCACGGCGTCCTCCTCGTCAATGTCACCAAGTAGCCGTAGTCTACGGCATATGATATATATATATATATATATAGGTACTTGTCAAGGGAGATCATTCCCTAAAACTAGTAGTCACATGACCCTCTTGATAGTGTTGCATTTTTCACAGAATATATTCTGACATAGAAATTGAATTGAACTGCATGGGGTAATTAATGATGGTGTGCAAACTTAAAACTTTATACACTGACTCTTTAAACACGATCAAAACTCCCTTCCCATCATTATTACATGTTAAAAATTCTAGTCGTCCTATAAATATGGGGGATGGGATGTGGTAAAGCGCTGGCCTGATGCGCGGTCGATGTGGGATCGATCCCCGTCGGTGGGCCCATTGGGTTATTTCTCGTTTCAGCCAGTTCGCCACGACTGGTATATCGAATGCCGAGATATGTGCTATCCTGTCTGTGGGATCATGCATATAAAAGATCCCTTGCTACGAATTGAAACATGTAGCGGGTTTCCTCTCTAAGACTATATGTCAGAATTACCAAATATTTGACATCCAATAGCTGATGATTAATACAATGCTGTCCGATGTATCGGCGCACCTAAGCATTCAAAGACCATTTTCTATGTGAACACTGTGAAATACTTAATAAAATGTGTCTCACACCAATGAAGCAGTGCTTATCTGAATTACACTACACATTGTTTTATGTCTGTAGTGAATAAACATTTTTAAATGGCGCATAAATAAAGACACCCCCCTTGTATCCAAAACGATTTGCATGTCCGGTGATTCGGCGCAGTAGATGTGGATCGTTGACCCCGCTATTTATAGACCGCCCATGACCTCACTTTTAGCCCATAAACGCTACCCTATTGTCCCAGAATTATTTTAGTACTTTTTTGTTTTGTCTTGTTAAAAATATTACTATGAAAATGAACGATCACACATGACCCATCTCGTGATCATCTGCAGATGCATACATGTTCACTGTCATGCATGGCTAAGATGCCTACATGGATTTTATTTTTCTCGGGTAGATTGTGCAAACACGTGGATCTTATTTCACTTTTATTTTGTATAACAATGTGACAATTGTGAACTGGAATGACTGTCAATTAAGGTTTAAAACTTTCGTTTTGTTTGCATTTGTCTGTGTTTTCCTTTTCAGTTTAAATAAAAATAACCGAACAAAAATAATTACATTTATACCGTTTACTATACTTTTTAAAATGCGGGAAAGGTGTTTTTAGACTGGTTTTAAAATTCTTAATATCAATAAGGCTGACCTACTTCGCGTTTATATACACAAAAACAGGTGAATGATTTATTTTGAAATTATGATACAATTATTGATAATTCTAATAAAATAAAAATATTGCACCCTTAACAATAAATATGTTGATACTTGATTAACCATTAAAAAAGGAATTGAACTTTAATCCGTTAAAAACCCAGACAACATGACAACTTCCTAAGCATACTTAAGCAAAATACCAAGTGCGCCGAATCACCGGACGCGGCGATACACCGGACACGGTTGTAAATTATTGTGCTCTAGTGGTGTCACATAAAAAAAAAAACTTTAACTTTTCATATAAATCTCTGAAATGAAATTGTGTTTAGGCCCAGTACACATGACTTCCATTCGGCATGTAATTCACAGCTCACAGTAGTCAAGACATTTTGTATGTCGTCAGGCGCGGATCCAGGGTTTGTGAAGGGGGAGGGGGCTCCGCGGCAGTGTTCTTACTAAATAGAGCATGTTTTAAAAAAAAGTTAAAGTTTGTTTTGTTTAACGACACCACTGGAGCATATTGAAAATGTTATGAATCATCGGCTATTGGATGTCAAACATAGGGTAATTATGACATATAGTAGTTTGTTTTGTTTAACGACACCACTGGAGCATATTGAAAATGTTATGAATCATCGGCTATTGGATGTCAAACATAGGGTAATTTTGACATATAGTAGTTTGTTTTGTTTAACGACACCACTGGAGCATATTGAAAATGTTATGAATCATCGGCTATTGGATGTCAAACATAGGGTAATTTTGACATATAGTCTTAGAAAGGAAACCTGCAACATGTTTCCATTAGTAGCAAGGGATCCTTATATGCACCATCCCAGACAGGATAGCACATACCACGGCCTTTGATATACCAGTCGTGGTGCACAGCCTGGAACGAGAAATAGCCCAATGGAGAATGTTCTAATGCCTTGTGTCCGTCCGTTATGCTGGACTTTCAAGCTGGACGTTATTTTGTTTAACGACACCACTAGAGCACATTGTAATGGTAATAGTGACAAGTAGTCATCAGAGGAAACCCGCTACATTCTTTTTTTCATTAGCAGCAAGAGATCTTTTATATGCATTTTCTCACAGGCAGGACACCACAAACCACGGCCTTTGATATACCAGTCGTGGGTCACTGGTCGGGGAAAACAGAGTATGGGTCCAGCGATGGGGTTCGAGCCTCCGACGCAAGCACTCCAGGCAGCTAGATCCCTCCCCCGCGCCCATCGGAAGCCCATATTTGTTGTTTGTACGTGTCGCTATTATCATTGTGCTTACAATGTACACGATTTGCACGCGCAGGTCGGACACCCGTTCTTCACTACACGTCCGCACATACAGCGCATGAACAGACACACGGGTCTACAGCGCCGTCTTCCCCAGAATATGGCGTTAGCTGTAAAAAAAAAAAAAAAAAAAAAGCTTATATATAATAATAGCAATATTATAATGAGAAATAAAAGGGGTAATCCAGGGGATGTTCGGACATTGTTTTTTAGAGGAAACCCGCTACACTTTTACGACAAGCAGCAAGGGATCTTTTATTTGCGCTTCCCACAGGCAGGATATCACAAACCATGGCCTTTGTTGAACCAGTTATGGATCACTGGTCGGTGCAAGTGGTTTGCACCTACCCATTGAGCCTTGCGGAGCACTCACTCAGGGTTTGGAGTCGGTATCTGGATTAAAAATCCCATGCCTCGACTGGGATCCGAACCCAGTACCTATCAGCCTGTAGACCGATGACCTAACCAGGACGCCACCGAGGCTGGTAGATACAGAATGATACACAGAGAGAAGGGTAGAGAGACAAATAGGGAGGGACAGGGGAAGACAGAAAGACAGAAATAATTAAAACGTTTAATTAAAACGTTTGTTTAATCAAAATGACACCACTAAAGCAATCATCGGCAACTGCATGTCATACATTTGAGAATACTGACACACTGTGTTCAGGAGAACCAACAGCAGCAACAATGGGTATTTTATATATGCAGTTGACACAACAACAACAACAACAACAACAACAACAACAAAAACGTAATTTCTTCCAAGGAAGGAAATGTTTTATTTAACGACGCACTCAACACAACCGGCCTCGGTAGCGTCGTGGCAGGCCATCGGTCTACAGGCTGGTAGGTACTGGGTTCGGATCCCAGTCGAGGCATGGGATTTTTAATCCAGATACTGACTCCAAACCCTGAGTGAGTGCTCCGCAAGGCTCAATGGGTAGGTGTCAACTACTTGCACCGACCAGTGATCCATAACTGGTTCAACAAAGGCCATGGTTTGTGCTATCCTGCCTGTGGGAAGCGCAAATAAAAGATCCCTTGCTGCTAATCGGAAGAGTAGCCCATGTAGTGGCGACAGCGGGTTTCCTCTTAGAATCTGTGTGGTCCTTAACCATATGTCTGACGCCATATAACCGTAAATAAAATGTGTTGAGTGCGTCGTTAAATAAAACATTTCTTTCTTTCTTTCACTCAACACATTTCATTTACGGTTTTATGGCGTCAGACATATGGTTAAGGACCACACAAATATTGAGAGAGGAAACCCGCTGCCGCCACTTTATGGGCTATTTTCGATTAGCAACAAGGGATCTTTTGTATGTTCTATCCCACAGACAGGATAGTACATATCACGGACTCTGTTATACCAGTTGTGGAACACTGGCTGGAACGAGAAATAGGCCAATGGGTCCACCGAAGTGGATCGATCCTAGACCGACCGCGCATCAAGCGAACGCTTTACCACTGGGCTACGTCCTGCCCCATAATTTCTTCGAAGCGAATAGCATTTGAATAGATAGATATTGATGCACGGTCGGTCTGGGATCGATCCCCGTCGGTGGACCCATTGAGCTATTTCTCGTTCGAGCCAATGCACTACGACTGGTAGATCAAAGGCCGTGGTATGTGCTATCCTGTATGTGGGGTGGTACATATAAAAGATCCTTTGCTATTTATGGAAAATAATGTAGCGGGTTTGTTCTCTTAGACTATACGTAAAAATTGTCAAATGTTTGACATCCAATAGCCGATGATTAATTAATCAATGTGCTCTTGTGGTGTCGTTAAACAAAACAAACCTTTTGGGGACAGATATGGGCAGAAACTATTTTCAAATTACATCAAAATTGTTTTAATTTAATCTGAAAGACAAAACCATTAGCTTTTTCAAAATCGTATCTCTGTCAAGACAGTCAAAATACCATCTTAACACTACGGCCTATCAGTGTTAGGAATGAATGAATGAATGTTTGTTTAACGACACCCCAGCACAAAAACACATATCGGCTATTGAGTGTCACAAATGGTAAGTATATGGAAACATTATCTATATATATTCATGTAAAACCACGTGGGGGAAAGGTATAATACAATATATAAAATCAAGGTAAGTATATTTTAAAACTTTGTATAGAAGTCAAAGTGTTTTAAAAACTTTACAATTATATCAGTGTTTTATTAATAATGTGAGGACGATTTGTCGTCATTCTGACTTTGTCAATTGCCTCCACTAACGTAGCCAGGATTGTAGACTGGTGGGGGGAGGGTACCAACAATCTAAATCGTATTTCTGCACAGGATGAGGTCAAAGGGAACAGCACAATAAACTGTAAATATTATCTTTCATGTAATACATTAATAAAAGACAAATTATTATTATACTCTTCAAAAAAAGTAGGGGAACCTGAAATATTAAAACATACGTTTTGAGCACAGACATCCTAGTAAAGAACGTTCAGGTCTGTTTATCAATACACCGAAACACATTCCACAGTTTGCACATGCATCACGCAGTTGCCCCGTACACGTGCGTGGGGTGTCATTCTCGATTTTGACAATTTCCAGGAAGGTCCGTTAATCAATATGGAACATTATTTCTGTCAATCCTTTTCATTCTGTTGATCATACAGTTGTAATTGTTTTGTTTTTAGTCATTTTTATTGTTTGAATTTGCGATTTACTGATAAAAAAACATCAACTTTCAAATTTCACTTCTGACCCCAATCGTTCTTCAGGTCATAAAACCTACTGTAATACTGAACTACCGGTTGTAATGTTTGCCCAATTAATTCACTATTATCATATAACCATTCCCCACAGGTAATATACCTTACAATTTTGACAATTGTAAATTCTTATTAGAGTTCCCCTACTTTTTTTAAAGAGTATATATATAATACAGTTTATTATACTTACCGGTAACACTGAGCAACACAAATACCAACAACAGACTGAGTACAAGTGACTTCATGACGAGTTTAGACCAGTCAATAGTAAGAGTCTAAAATTCTTTCTCTGTCTCTGCTGTTTTAATAGAAGGCCGACTCCGGGTCGGAACAGGACTTCACACCGTTTACCACGTTGATCGCGGACCACGAGGTGTGACTTTTAATTACGACGACATCAGCGCATAATTAGAAACTCATCATAGTATGACATCATTTACCAATGCAAAATCTCGCTTCACCATATTATAACATAATTTACTAATACCAAATAAAAACAAACCTACAGTTTTAATAAACTCACAATCTCGCTTCACCATATTATAACATAATTTACTAATACCAAATAAAAACAAACCTACAGTTTTAATAAACTCACAATCTCGCTTCAACATATTATAACATAATTTACTAATACCAAATAAAAACAAACCTACAGTTTTAATAAACTCACAATCTCGCTTCACCATATTATAACATAATTTACTAATACCAAATAAAAACACAACTACAGTTTTAATAAACTCACAATCTCGCTTCACCATATTATAACATAATTTACTAATACCAAATAAAAACAAACCTACAGTTTTAATAAACTCACAATCTCACCATACCATATTTTAACATTTACTAATGCAAAATACAAACACAACTACAGTTTTAATAAACTCACAATCTCGCTTCACAATATTATAACATAATTTACTAATACCAAATAAAAACAAAACTACAGTTTTAATAAACTCACAATCTCATCATACCATATTTTAACATTTACTAATGCAAAATACAAACACAACTACAGTTTTAATAAACTCACAATCTCGCTTCACAATATTATAACATAATTTACTAATACCAAATACAAACACACCTACAGTTTTAATAAACTCACAATCTCGCTTCACAATATTATAACATAATTTACTAATACCAAATATAACCAAACCTACAGTTTTAATAAACTCACAATCTCACCATACCATATTTTAACATTTACTAATGCAAAATACAAACACACCTACAGTTTTAATAAACTCACAATCTCGCTTCACCATATTATAACAACATTTACTACTACAGAATACAAACACAACTACGGTTTTAAGAAACTCACAATCTCACCGTACCATATTTTAACAACATTTACTACTACAAAATACAAACACAACTACAGTTTTAATAAACTCACAATCTCAATTCACCATATTTTAACATTTACTAATGCAAAATACAAACACAACTACAGTTTTAATGTACTCACAGTCTCACATCATGATATTTTAACATTTACTACTGCAAAATACAAACAAAGCTACAGTTTTAATGTACTCACAGTCTCACATCATGATATTTTACCATTTACTAATGCAAAATACAAACACAACTACAGTTTTAATGTACTCACAGTCTCACATCATGATATTTTAACATTTACTACTGCAAAATACAAACAAAGCTACAGTTTTAATGTACTCACAGTCTCACATCATGATATTTTACCATTTACTAATGCAAAATACAAACACAACTACAGTTTTAATGTACTCACAGTCTCACATCATGATATTTTAACATTTACTATTGCAAAATACAAACAAAGCTACAGTTTTAATGTACTCACAGTCTCACATCATGATATTTTACCATTTACTACTGCAAAATACGAACAAAACTACAGTTTTAATGTACTCACAGTCTCACATCATGATATTTTACCATTTACTACTGCACAATACGAACAAAACTACAGTTTTAATGTACTCACAGTCTCACATCATGATATTTTACCATTTACTACTACAAAATACAAACAAAACTACAGTTTTAATGTACTCACAGTCTCACATCATGATATTTTAACATTTACTAATGCAAAATACAAACTCGACTATGATTTTAATAAACGTGTGTGCAAGTTGTTAAAGCCGCACGCCCTAGTTCCATCCAGCGAAAATAAATTATAATTTGGTTAATCTACAAACCTGTAACACAGTTAGATCACGTTTTTATCAAATGGAGTGAAAAAGCAGGTTTTATATCGATAAATACCATGCGAATCCCCATGTCCCAATTGCTTGAAATAATTTTGAAAGTTAGTATTCTGATGTCACCGGTAGATGTCGCTCGAAGCACAACAATGCCTACGTCACGACAAATTTCACAGAGTGCGCACAGACTTGGGGTGCGTTCCTTTCACCTCTCCTGGACATGTTCCAACTGTTCTGTCCTTGTTGTATCCCCTCTCCAGATATCGTAAGACTTAGCAAAATTATTGGTTTTAAGGGTTTGTAACGTTTTGTATTGAGATACTTACTTGTCTGAACTTTATTATTACAGAAAATGTTCACGAATTGTGAAGAAAAATCTCACAAATGAACAACAAGCAAACGACAACAAATCGGATGTTAATTGCGCGAACCGTGCACGAGAAAACAAACCGAACCAAAATGATAACGGTCACGTAGTATACCAACGTCTGTGACGTTTACACAGGAAGATTCCCTCTAAAAATAGATTGGACCTCGCTTGCTTAACGGTTTTTTCTCGAGTGCACGCGGATTTTTAAGAAATACAAAATATGCATTTCGTGGTTTTATAAACATCAGGATTACCATGATTACCAAAAAGCACTTCAGGTGAATGGAAATGTGTATTCTAAATAATAAAATGTAAGTAAAGTGCAATTTTATTTGTGAAAAAATGGGTTTAATAGTGAAAAACAACGCCGTAATGGTTAACAACTAGCCGTAACTAGGGCGTGTCCCTTTAACGGTTATCGTCAACTGCCTCTAATCAAAATAAATCATGTCGTCAATAAAATAGCTGACTATTTTTCAATTTTAGAATACACAATAATATATAAGGACTAAAGTAACATCATGGGTGTAGACAAGGGAGTTTTGGGGGTCTAGACCAACCGTAGCCCCCACACACCCCAAGACACACACACACACACACACACGCACACACACGCATATACTCAGCGGAGGAAAAAACGAATGTGTTTACAGTGTAATATTAGGGTATGCATATAGGTGCCCAGCGAAAAGTAGACAAAATATTTGGGAGGGAAAAGGTCACATGCACAACTCGTGAAAAGTGCAACCCAATAAAAATGTTTTTTAACAATTCGGGGAAAAAGAGGCACTTGAATATATTTATGTGGAATGAGTCCTCTGGCTCACTCCCCCTCGGATCCACCTCTGTGGTCCGACAGATTCATATATTCGAACCACCACCACCACCACCATCACCACCACCACCACCACCACCCATTTCCAGACCACGCTTCCCCCTAATGTTAGGAAGAAAGGAAAGAAATGGTTTATTTAACGACGCACTCAACACATTTTTTTTTTACGGTTATGTGGCGTCGGACATATGGTTAAGGACCACACTTGTACTGAGGGAGGAAACCCGCTGTCGCCACTTCATGGGCTACTCATTTCGATTAGCAGTAAGGGATCTTTTATATGCACCATCCCATAGACAGGATAGCACATACCACAGCATTTTGGTGTACCAGTCGTGGTGCACTGGCTGGGGAGAGAAATAGCCCAATGGGCCCACTGACAGTGATCGATCCTAAACCGACCGCACATCAAGCGAGCGCTTTACCACTGGGCTACGTCTCGTCCCTCCCCTAATGTCAGTGTAATGGCGACAACAAGGAATGGCGGTCAAGCGTAACAAAAGCAATGTTAATGGTAAAATTAATGAATGTCTATTACAAATGGTTGCTAGTAAATAATACAGTAAAGTTAAAGTTTGTTTTGTTTTGAGTCACCACTAGAGCACATTGATTTATTAATTATCGGCTATTGCAAGTCGAATATTTGGTCATTCTAACACTTAGTCTTAGAAAGGAAACCCGCTGCATTTTTCCTTTAGTAACAAGGGATCTTTCATATTATGTAACATCCCACAGACAGGATAACACAAACCACGACATTTGACATACCAGTTGTGGTGCACTGGATGGAGCGAAATATAGCCCAAATGGGCCCACCGACGGGGATCGATCCTAGACGGACCGCGCACCAGGCGAGCGTTTTACCACTGGTCTACGTGCCGCCTTATAATAAAGTATGCCCGATTCTGTAGCTTTAATTATGACGGTTGACATAATATATTTGTTTGTAACGACTAACACAATTCAAGCAGGAAGCACACACACGTGTTGCTAACACATCCATATATGGACAGAGTCCGGGGTTGTGTGGTTAAAGGTAATCATTCACAAGTTTGATTTCATTTCACGTTGATTTATTAATTTATTATTATTATTATTATTATTATTATTATTATCGTCAGCTATTGGATGAAAAACATTTGATAATTCTAACATGTATAGTCTTCAGAAGAAACAAGCCACATCTTTCATTAGTAGCCAGGGATCTTTTATATGTACGTTCCTACAGCCAGGATAGCAGGAGAGAGAGAGAGAGAGAGAGAGAGAGAGAGAGAGAGAGAGAGAGAGAGAGAGAGAGAGAGAGAGAGAGAGAGAGAGAGAGAGAGAGAGAGAGATGCAACCCGCTACAGCCACATAGGCTACTCCCGATGATAAAACAGCAATATATCTTTTATTCCAGACACTGCAGTTAATCAGACATTACACATATTACCTGAAAATTTCAGAAATTATACACAATCTCCGATTATGCCTATTCACTATAACATAAATAATACATATACTTTATTAGGTGACAAAAACACACAAAAGACTGAGTATACATTTAATTTTAATTTACACCTTTCATTTATAAGTCCATGGGCCAGATACCGAAACCCTCCCCCCCCCCCCCCCCGGGATTTTTGGAGACAAGTATTTTTAGATACCCCATTATATATGAATTTAATATCTGCTTGTCTGCAGCAAAAATGTTGGTGGATTAAAAACATATCGCCATTTGAATAGGGGTACCATTGCGTATTTTGTGTCCCAAAAATGCTATATGGAAAAATTAAATATAGTGATATGGTTGTCATCCATATAAAATTTTAACAGATATAAGGCTAAAATTAATGTTATTCGTCCTATACTAGATGTTAATATTAACAAACCAAATAACAATGCAATATATGGTATGAATAATGATATACTCATCGGCAAAAGTTAAGCAATGCCTGAAATGCATTATTTTCTATATTTACACATACTTTGGGCTGCTTGAACCTTTTATTATTAAAAATTGCACTGTATTTAATATATTGAGGCAGTATTATTCAAATATGATTCAGTATATCTGCCTATACTATACTCAACAAAATTAATTAAGGGCCAATAGATATTTTAGCATTTTCTTTTAAATAGGGGGGAAAATACAACTTCTTCCGTTGGCATGTTCTTAAACTTAATGATTTAAATAACAATTTAGAGGGAACAGAATGACAAATATCATTCTGCACAAATATGTAACAAATACTATGCTCATTTCAATATTTTTCATAAATAAGTGAAATACTCAGCGTTTTTTGTGTGTATCACCAGTCAGATTTTACTGAAACAATGTTTAGAAGTCATATATATGACCAAAACTAGCTAAAATAATATGACAGTAACAAAGAATTATATTATAATATAAGAACGTTTACTAGCCCTTAATTAACATGTATGTGCATCAATATTATGAAGATGTCCCTCTTTACTAAACACCAGTGTTAACAATTTAAAACATCAGTTTTGTGTACCTACCGTAATTTGTTATGCATTACGTGTACAATTCATCTATCTCACAGAAGTTAATCTTATACTAGTCTGTGTTTGTAATATGTTTAGATTTGTTTTTATATTGTGCTTAACTTATGCTCAGGTGTATATAACTAGTATCTACATCAAATATTGTCTAGGAACGTTTTGACTTCCTTTCATATTCCTTTGTATTTTGATGCAAATAAAATATGTCTGTCATGTTCACAATTTCTGGTATTCTCCTTCTTCAGGCTCTGCTCTGGTTCCTCCATCAGTATGTCCATCAGCTCTCATAGTATAATGTCACTATTTCATCTCTAGTGTTCCTTCGGAAATTTCTCAGCCATTTGGTTGGGGAATAACCTGGACTGCCTGGTATGACTGATATCAAATGACAACTTGGCAATTTGCTCTCTTTATGTGCATTCTCAGTGAATACATACATGTAGAGTGGAGAAGGCCGATTTATACTCTACTGTAGTTCAATATTATCATCCTTGGTTTGACAACAAATATTTCCAGATATTTCTCAAGTCATAATAGTTTTTTTTGTGTTATTCGCACCTGTACTCCCATAAAGAAGGTATATGAAATGATCTACTTCTTAAATATATGGACATCAACCATTTCAAGAAAGTATTGGTGTTGCTTGAAAATATTCAAAACCATCAGTTTTCCATTCTGCATAAAAGCAATGTTGGTATCATAACCAGTAATGGCAAGCACAGCTGGGATTGCTAGTTGGTGTCTTCCCTGCATCCTTAATGATGCTGTGCACATCTGTAAGATGTCACTTGTTGCCAAGTTGAGTGTATAAAAAATGTTCGTATCTGGGATGGTGAACTGGCAGCAATGTACAGACATTGAAGTATAATCTTTGTCTCTGCATCTTCTTGTGTACTTTACAACACCCTCAGACATGGTTTGCATTTGAAACATGTACTTTGTCTCACAAATAGAACCCTCTTCCCAAAAAGCTGTGGGCAGTTTTCTTTTTTCATTTATAGTAATGTTTCCCAGTCTCTTGAGACCTTTGTAGGGATTCCTTAGATCAAGTATGGCTTGGAAGAACCCCTTTCACATGACCACGAATGCTGTTATTATGAAACTGTGGATTAATTGCAAACTTTCCATCCAGAAGATATTCCCTGAAAATATGCTGTACCAATAGAGCAATTTGCAAGAGAGCAAACTGCCATGGTCTCATTTGGTATTAATCATGTCACAAAGTCCAGAGTATTCCTCAACCACATGGACAGAGCTGAGAAATGTCCAACGAAATACTGAAGCTGAAGTGGATGGTTTGTGATCTGATGCTACAAGAGCTGTTGACATATTGAGGGATGAACAAGAGCAAAGGCCCAAAGGAAAAATAAGAAATTACAGATATTGTAAACATAATAGACATTATATTTGAAAGAAAGAAATGTTTTATTTAACGACGCACTCAACACATTTTATTTACGGTTATATGGCGTCAGACATATGGTTAATACATTATAATTGAGTCAGATGATATAGGAAAGAAAGTCAAGTACTAGATATGCCTGATGACTATATTTGATGTCAATTATATACACCTAAGCATAAATTAAGTACAATTTAAATAGAAATGTGTTTTTAAAAATATTACAAACTTCTGTAAGATAGATGGATTGTAAATTCAAAACATACATGCCGAGGAAAGATACTTACAATTGGCTGGTACTAAGAATAGTGGGACATCTTCATAAATGTGTGAACATAGTATATACAAACCACATTTGGATAATGAAGCCTCAATATGTTAAAAAAAACTCAGGTCAATTTTTGTTTAATAATAAAAAAGTATATGTATGTATAAATTAATACATTTCTGGCATTGCCTAACTTATTTTGAGAAGTATTTAATTATTCATACCACATATTATATTGTTTTGTAGTTGATATTAACATCTACTTTATAGAATAAAAAGAAGGATCTAAAAATATAAAATTTGTGAACTTTACATACATCATATTTAGGTCAGATAAAATGATTGAGAATTGGGAATGAAAGTTAGATTTTTATAGTGCTAGATATTAGCCTGATGACAATATTCCATGTAGATGTCAATTATATACACCAAAACAAAAGTTAAGCATCATATAAATAGAACTGAAATTCTGAAATATTACAAAAAGCAAACAAAAAACAGCCCATTGTAAGATGGACTCTTGTGAGATAGGTGAATTGTACATGTAATGCAGACTCGCATAGAATGATATGTAAATTCACTTTATATGTTTGTAAATGATTTAGACAGCATGTACTGCACCATATTTAAATAATGTTGCTTTCAGATATTAAATACAATACAATAATAAAAGGTTCAGAACGTTTTAAGTATGGTGTGTATAAACACATGTACATAGAGAATTATATATCAGGAACTGCATTACTTTTGACGGTGAGTATACCCCCAGTACTATATCAATACCACATATATCGCATTGCTTTGTGGTTTGTTGTTATGAAAATGTAGTTTAGCATGAATAGCATTCATAATTTGGTCTTGAACCTGTTCAAAATATGTCTGAATGTTAACTTCAACATTGCCATGCAGTTTTTTCATATACTATGTTTGTAATACTCAGGGCATATCAAATTCAATGACTCACTATACTTCATCAGGTGCCAAAAAATTAAAACAAATTGGTGGAATACATTCACCAGTAACCCAGCTTTAAAGTAAAAACAGTGATATAGTCCAGAATTATTTTCAAATATTTTCGAAAATTAGGTGGAACATTCACCTTGATCAGAAATTTGCCCTTTTAAAAATAAATAGGGTGCCTACACTCAAACATGCCCTACAGGCACACCCACCAACAGATTGCCTGCAGACAAGCTGATTTGAATATGTCTATGGATAGGCTTCACAGATATACTCATCTTGAAAAATCCCTATGGGGAGGGGGGGGGGGCAGGGGGTTATAGTGGGCCCACGGTCTATATATAGTGCAGTGTCGACTAGCGCTCCACAAGTGGTAACGGGTTGCATCTCTCTCTCTCTCTCTCTCTCTCTCTCTCTCTCTCTCTCTCTCTCTCTCTCTCTCTCTCTCTCTCTCTCTCTCTCTCTCTCTCTCACACACACACCGTGTGGTGTCTTTCTTGTTTACCCCTTTTATTTGTCATTATAACTTTTTTTTCTTTCTTTTTTGGCAGCTAACGCCATATTCTGGGGAAGACGGCGATGTAGACCCGTGTGTCTGTTCAAGCTCTGTATGTGCGGATGTGTAGTGAAGAACGGGTGTCCGACCTGCGCGTGCAAATCGTGTACATTGTAAGCACAATGCTAATAGCGACACGTACAGACAACAAACATTGGCTTCCGATGGGCGCGGGGTAGGGACCTAGCTCAGTAGGTAGTGTGTTTGCCTGGAGTGTTTGTGTCGGAGGATCGAACACCATCGCTGGACCCATACTCTGTTTTACCCGACCAGTGACCCACGACTGGTACACCAAAGGCCGTGGTTTGTGGTGTCCTGCCTGCATATAAAAGATCCCTTGCTGCTAATGAAAAAAAAATGTAGCGAGTTTCACCTGTAGACTACTTGTCAGAATTACCAAATATTTGACACCCAATAGCCGATGACTAATCAATCAATGTGCTCTAGTGGTGTCGTTAAACAAAAAACGTCCATGAGTCCAGCTTGAAAGTCCAGCATAACGGACGGACACAAGACATTAGAACATTCTCCATTGGGCTATTTCTCGTTCCAGCCTGTGCACCACGACTGGTATATCAAAGGCCGTGACACATCAATGGCCGTTGTATGTGCTATCCTGTCTGTGGGATGGTATATTATAAAAGATCCCTTGCTACTAATGGGACAATGTAGTGGGTTTCCTCTCTATGACTATGTCAAAATTACCAAATGTTTTTAACATATTATGCAATTTGATGTTAATAATTGTAAAATAATTGTTTTTATTTACACTGATATTTTTTATCAAATGTTTTTTATTTGAGTTGGTATATATTTTATATGAATTTATATAAATTTAAACTTTATCGATTACAGAGTTATATGCCATTTCAGCGGTTCCCATTTGACGCAAACTCATCGAAACTCCACATCAGTACTCTTTCTGCAGACGCGGTGACGCCAGGGTGCAACTTTAACAATTAGTTTCTTCTTTTTCAGTTCCTAGCAATAAAAAATGTCCGCCTCTGTATCACAAGGGTTAATTCAGGTAGGAGAGAAAGAAACTTGTAATATATTTAATCACAGGTTATGGGAACTATCCTTTGTAGCAATTTTTAAAAGGTTTACGGCAAGTAAAATATTTTTGCATTGTTAAAATTACAATTTACTTACAATTGTTTTACATATAGAATACGAATACCTCTATAAACAATGCATTTCTTGACAGTGTAGGGGCGTGGCGTAGCCCAGTAGTAAAGCGTTTGCTTGATGCGCGGTCGGTCTAGGATCGATCCCTGTCGGTGGGCCCACTGGACAACCATTTCCATTTCCTTCATTACGTCCCGCCCCGAATATATGGTTAATAGATCATCGAATATTGGATATCAAACGTGGTAATTCTGACAACTAGTGTTCAGATCTGCTACATTTTCCATTAGTAGCACGGGGTATTTTATATGCACTTTGCCACATATAGGACAACACGTACCACAACCTTTGAAATATAGTCGTGGGGCATTGGTCGGAACAGATATGTGAGATAACTTACGACAGTGTGCATGTGTACTGAATAGACTCAAGAACGTGCATGTATGTTATTTCTGTGTATTTCCAGATTCATACCACGTGACAAACTGATGACGTCAAAAGAATACAGCCAGCATAAAAATAAAAAATAAAATTACTTATATATTTCGTTCTTACGGTGGCTGGGAAAGGATATCACATCAAATTATTTTTCTCGATCGATCGATTTAATATCTCGATCGATCGACTTTCTATCTCGATCGATTGACTTACTATCTCGATCGATCGACTTTTGAACTCGAGGTTTTGCGTCAAGATAGGCGACTGGGATACCGTTATAGGTTAAACTATACCATAAAAAAATCCCATAAGCAACAATGTTAACGTTTGCGGTTAAAAACACTATATGCAATATATCAACAAAACTATAACATTCATCCATCACATAAATACAGGCCACCACATTTTTCCTTTCTCAAATTGGAGAAGAAATAATCCCCATATAAGCTTATGTCATTAGGTTTTAGTAATTTATGGGTAAGTCAACTATTTGTAAATTACAAATATTTTTTACCATTAATTAAAAATCGGATTTTTGATCATGCTAAACAATCTTTATTTAGTATGTTACAGAATTCCCCTAAGTGTATTTTATATAAACATCTTGTAGATCGAGTGTGTTTACAATACTATTTGCAAAAATATATTCCGAAGCACAGTCGTATTTTATTAACTAAGCTTAGATTGTCAGCCCATTCTTTAGTGATAGAAACCGGAACGTATAGAAATACAGAAAGGTCAGATAGAATATGTAATTATTGTATTCTAAACACAATTGAAGACGAATATCATATGATACTAGAATGTCCCAAATATGACGATCTTAGAAGAAAATATATCAAACCTTTTTATTGGAAGAAACCTTCAACTCATAAAGTTGTACTATTATTAAGTATTAATAATATTAAAGATTAAACCAGCTTGGTAAAATACCTCTCTGAATGTAACAGGTTAAGAAGCATCTTATGATTAATATCAAACCATTATGTATAATTGTGTATTACATTACGTTTATATTATACAATCACTGTTATATTATTTTTGCATCTCCTGCACAATATGCAGCCGTCGTTTTTATTTATATTTTTGTGTCTATACTGATGAGCGGTAAAGCTCAAAGTTAATAAAGAATTGAATATATTTCCTAATGCAGTAAGGGATCTTTGATATGTATTTTTCTCTACAGACAGGAAAGCACATACCACGGCATTTGACACGTTGTGGTGCATTGGCTGGAATTACATAAGTAGGCAAATTAAAGGGACATTCCTGAGTTTGCTGCACTTTTAAAGATGTTATCGACTAAAAGAGACTTCTTAACGATTGTAATTACATATGAAATATATTTATCTGCATACAATATTAGTGGCTGTATATTACACGTGTTTCTGATCGTTCTAATATTTGTACTAGGTTAAATATTATTTTAGTTCCTAAAATATTTTGTGTCGCACGTACGAAAGTATTTGAAGACAAAATCCAGTTTAGGGTTCTTAAAAATATTAAGACGACCAGAAACACCTTGAATATACAGATACTGATATTCTAAACAAGAAAATATATATAATATATAAGATTAATCGTAGAAATATTTTATTAGTCGGAAACATATTACAATACAGCAAACTCAGGAATATCTCTTTAAAAACTTTCAGAAATGTTTTCCACTGGGTTGGTCACCCTGTTGTTGTTTTGCGAGGAATACATTTTACATGTTGTATGTTCTCGTTTATTGACCATTTAATCTCGCCAGCCAGCCAGTCAGCCAGCCAGCCAGGTAGGCAGGCAGCTAAGTAGGACGCCAGCCAGACAGGTAGCCAGCCAGCCAGCCAGCCAGTCAATCGATCAATCCTTTCTCTTTGTATATCACTATGTGCGTGCGTACGTGTGTGTGTGTGTGTGTGTGTGTGTGTGGTGTAGGGATATTGGTGTGTGTGTGTGTGTGTGTGTGTTTGGTGGTGATGAGATATCGGGGTGTGTGTGTGTTATGTGGAGTTATGTCTTTTCCCCCCTAACCGATTCTGTCTATAGGTGGATGGATCGATCGATCCGCATGTCTCACTATCTGTCTGTCTGTCTGTCTTCCAGTCGGTCTGTGTTCCAGTCGGTCTGTGTTCCAGTCTATATATGTGTATATGTTGACAGGTCAGGAGGACTTCACAGACGACGCGGTTCTCGATGAAGGTGGACAGTTGTCTGGAGAGGGGGGACAGGGAACTGGAGAGAGAAACCCACCAGTAAGACAGGTTTAGTCTGTTGTCTTTCAGACTCTCTCTCTGTCTCTCTCTCTCTCTCTCTCTCTCTCTCTCTCTCTCTCTCTCTCTCTCTCTCTCTCTCTCTCTCTCTCTCTCTCTCATTTGCGACGCCACATAACCCCCATTAAAATGTGTTGTGTGCGTCGTTAAAGAAAAGAGTTCTTCTTTCCTTCAGTTAAGTCTCTCTTGGTTTCCTTTGGACTGTGGAGTCACCAAAAGCAGACGAACAAGATATGAATACAATAAAATGTGGATGGAAACTGTGTGCTCATTGTACTCCCAGCCTTAATTTTCCGTCAGCTACCTAGTCTGTCGGGCAGCATCCTGGTTTATGCACAGTAGTTATGTTAGGTTACCAGCACGCCTGTGACGAAGACAGCCATTTGAAAAGGGGTGTGTGAAGGGTTACAGGGCTAATAAATGTCGACAGTGCATGACAAATATACTGATCGAAAGAAATAAGGGAACATATCAAATTGTAAACAAAATTAATTCACTACTAGCGTAGTAATGTCTGTATTTCATACCAAGTTGTAATGTGGGATTGAATGTCTGTAGTGTTGAATGTGCTGCCTATATGTTCCCAGTCAACTTCTGACAATATGAATTGATTTTATTGCAGTCATTATTTCTTGTTATTATCTGTATGATCCTTTATTTCTTTCCATCAGTATTTTATTGGCGCGTTTTGTATTTTTACATCGTTTTAGATGAAGTGACAATCTGTTTATCACGAATTATTTAGAGCATAACAGAAGCACTGTATAGTATTAGTTATGTCTATTTACTACCTATAGAAAATGATATAATGGGAACATATACTGTAATGTTGTTGTGACCTCCCCGAAAAAATGTGGGGAAAAAATAAAATATACACACAACACACACACGCAAATACATACATACATACATACATACATATACATACATACATACATACATGCATACATACATACATACATACATACATACATACATACATTGATGTCTGGATAGCTGAGAACGCATCGTGGTTAGTCTGCAATTTGCGGGCGATTCGGTGCCACATGTTCGAGTCCCAGCAACGGCATGGGGCAATTTGTGAGGCCAGAAAAGATTTAATTACCCCTTGCGCCAGGGCGTTAATATATATATGTATGTGACAGTCATGTAACTAAACGTGCTATGGCGACACTACAGAATTGACGTATGCATTCATAATCATAAAACAAAAAATGCATAATAGAGCAACTTTACATTGAAAACTATCCAGTGTTCTGAGAGAGAGAGAGAGAGAGAGAGAGAGAGAGAGAGAGAGAGAGAGAGAGAGAGAGAGAGAGAGAGAGAGAGAGAGAGACAGACAGACAGACAGACAGACAGACGAAGAAGGGAGATATCACACACATATACCAGTGATCAAAACATATTTTTGTGAAAGAAGAACCGGTATAGCATCATGTGGGATGCTAGACAAGTACGACTTATAAATATAAGTGAAAGTCAACATTAATGTATCGCCATAACTGGGACATAGCTAAATATTCAGACGCAAATACATTTACATAACCAGATACACATACAGACACGCATGAACACACAAACACACAGGCACGCATGCTTGCATCCATCCAACCGATACAGGACGTAGCCCAGTGGTAAATAGTTCGCCTGATACGCGGTCTGTCTAGGATCGATCCCCGTCGGTGGTCCCATTGGACTATTTATCGTTCCAGCCAGTGCGTCACGAGTTGTATATCAAAGACCGTGGTATGTGCTATCCAGTCTATGGGATAGTGCATACAAAAGATCCCTTGCTACTAATGTGGGGAAAATGTAGCGGGTTTCCTCTCTAAAACTCTAGCCGATGATTAATAAATCAATTAATATGTTCTTGTGGTGTCGTTAAACAAAACAAACTTTAAACCATCCATCGATTCATCCATACGTATGTACGTAACTACGTACCAACCACCCACCTACCTGCCTACATCCATTCATCCATACATACATGCATATACATAAATAGTAGATACACGCATACACATACATGTACATACAGAGTATATACATATTTACACAGCATATTTCATACTATTTCCTATGATATGCCATTCATGAATCACTGGTTGGAATAGGAAAACTCAATAGCTTCACCCAGATAATCGACCCTTCATTGTATTCCATTTCAAACGAACGGATTGCAACCGAGCGAAAATCCCACTCGTGTGGGCAGGCACAGCTTCAAAATGTCCACATGCCTTTAAAGGGACATTCCCGAGTTTGGTGCAATGTTGTAAGATGTTATCGACTAATAAAATATTTCTACGATTAAACTTACATATTAAATATATTTTCTGGTTTAGAATATTAGTGGCTGTATATTAAACGTGTTTCTGATCGTTCTAATATTTGTACTAGGTTAATTTTCATTTTATTTCCTAAAATATATTTTTTCGTACGTACGAAATTATTTGAAGACAAAATCCAGTTTGGGCTTCTTACATATATTAAGACGACCAGAAACACATTGAATATATCGACACTGATATCCTAAACAAGAAAATATATTTAATATGTAAGTTTAATCGTAGAAATATTTTATTAGTCGGACACATCTTACAATGCAGCAAACTCAGGAATGTCCCTTTAAATGGTGTAACCAGAGCCCCACGTCTATTATATCTTTGGGAGTGCATATAAAAGACCCTTTGCTGCTAATGGCAAAAAGTGACAGGTTTCCTCTCAAGACTACATGTCAGAATTGCCAATTGTTTGACATCCAATAACCGATTATTAATTCATTAATTATTAATACACAGAAATAACATACATGCACGTTCTTGAGTCTATTCAGTACACATGCACACTGTCGTAAGTTATCTCACATATCTGTTCCGACCAATGCCCCACGACTATATTTCAAAGGTTGTGGTACGTGTTGTCCTATATGTGGGAAAGTGCATATAAAATATCCCGTGCTACTAATGGAAAATGTAGCAGATCTGAACACTAGTTGTCAGAATTACCACGTTTGATATCCAATATTCGATGATCTATTAACCATATTTTCGGGGCGGGACGTAATGAAGGAAATGGAAATGGTTGTCCAGTGGGCCCACCGACAGGGATCGATCCTAGACCGACCGCAAAACAATTGTAAGTAAATTGTAATTTTAACAATGCAAAAATATTTTACTTGCCGAAAACCTTTTAAAAATTGCTACAAAGGATAGTTCCCATAACCTGTGATTAAATATATTACAAGTTTCTTTCTCTCCTACCTGAATTAACCCTTGTCACACAGAGGCGGACATTTTTTATTGCTAGTAACTGAAAAAGAAGAAGCTAATTGTTCAAGTTGCACCCTGGCGTCACCGCGTCTGCAGAAAGAGCACTGATATATACACCTGAGCATAAGTTAAGCACAATATAAAAACAAATCTAAACATATTACAAACACAGACTAGTATAAGATTAACTTCTGTGAGATAGATGAATTGTACATGTAATGCATAAAAAAATACGGTAAGTACACAAAACTGATGTTTTAAATTGTTAACACTGGTGTTTAGTAAAGAGGGACATCTTCATAATATTGATGCACATACATGTTAATTAAGGGCTAGTAAACGTTCTTATATTATAATATAATTCTTTGTTACTGTCATATTATTTTAGCTAGTTTTGGTCATATATATGACTTCTAAACATTGTTTCTGTAAAATCTGACTGGTGATACACACAAAAAACGCTGAGTATTTCACCTATTTATGAAAAATATTGAAATGAGCATAGTATTTGTTACATATTTGTTCAGAATGGTATTTGTCATTGTGTTCCCTCTAAATTGTTATTTAAATCATTAAGTTTAAGAACATGCCACAATGTTGACAACTTTCAACAGAAGAAGTTGTATTTTTCCCCATATTTAAAAGAAAATGCTAAAATATCTATTGGCCTTTAATTTATTTTGTTGAGTATAGTATAGGCAGATATACTGAACCATATTTGAATAATGCTGTCTCAATATAGTAAATACAGTGCAATTTTTAATAATAAAAGGTTCAAGCAACCCAAAGTATGTGTAAATATAGAAAATAATGCATTCCAGGCATTGCTTAACTTTTGCCGATGAGTATATCATTATTCATACCATATATTGCATTGTTATTTGGTTTGTTAATATTAACATCTAGTATAGGACGAATAACATTCATTTTAGCCTTATATCTGCTAAAATTGTATATGGATGACAACCATATCACTATATTTAATTTTTCCATATAGCATTTTTGGGACACAAAATACGCAATGGTACCTCTATTCAAATGGCGATATGTTTTTAATCCACCAACATTTTTGCTACAGACAAGCAGATATTAAATTCATATATAATGGGGTATCTAAAAAATACTTGTCTCCAAAAATCCCTGGGGTGGGGTGGGGTGGGGGGTTAACTGCAGTGTCTGGAATAAAAGATATATTGCTGTTTTATCATCGGGAGTAGCCTATGTGGCTGTAGCAGGTTGCATATCTCTCTCTCTCGCTCTCTCTCTCTCTCTCTCTCTCTCTCTCTCTCTCTCTCTCTCTCTCTCTCTCTCTCTCTCTCTCTCTCTCTCTCTCTCTCTCTCTCTCTCCAGTCTGTTCAGGACAGTGGGTTAGTGGTTGGTGAGAGAATATTCGGTGTAGTGACCTTGCACCTACCAACTGAGTCTTTAAAGCCGATACCGAGCTGTGAACCCTGTAGCCTACCTACCAACCTTATGTCGGGTGGGGACGTGGGTGGGGCGGGACGTAGCCCAGTGATAAAGCGTTCGCTTGCTGCGAGATCGGTCTAGGATCGATCCCCGTTGGTGGACCTATTGGGTTATTTCTCGTTCCAGCCAGTGCTCCACAACTGGTGTAACAAAGGCTCAGGTATGTACTATCCTGTCTGTGGGATGGTGCGTATAAAAGATCCCTTACTGCTTATCGAAAAGAGTAGCCCATGAAGTGGCGGCAGCGGGTTTCTTCTCTCAATATCTGTGTGGTTCTTAACCATATGTCTAATACCATGTAACCGTAGATAAAATGTGTTGAGTGTGTCGTTAAATAAAACATTTCCTTCCTTCTTTTCTTTTGTCGGGTGGCTTAACCACGACACCACCGGGGCCGGTACATGGGATTAGCTGACTTACAGGTGAAATTTCAGACCTAGACGACATATCGTGCTAACCGACTGGGTGGCTTAACCACGACACCACCGGGGCCGGTACATGGGATTAGCTGACTTACAGGTGAAATTTCAGACCTAGACGACATATCGTGCTAACCGACTGGGTGGCTTAACCACGACACCACCGGGGCCGGTACATGGGATTAGCTGACTTACAGGTGAAATTTCAGACCTAGACGACATATCGTGCTAACCGACTGGGTGGCTTAACCACGACACCACCGGGGCCGGTACATGGGATTAGCTGACTTACAGGTGAAATTTCAGGCCTAGACGACATATCGTGCTAACCGACTGGGTGGCTTAACCACGACACCACCGGGGCCGGTACATGGGATTAGCTGACTTACAGGTGAAATTTCAGACCTAGACGACATATCGTGTTAACCGACTGGGTGCCTTAACCACCACACCACCGGGGCCGGTACATGGGATTAGCTGACTTATAGGTGACATTTCAGACCTAGACGACATATCGTGCTAACCGACTGGGTGGCTTAACCACGACACCACCGAGGCCGGTACATGGGATTAGCTGACTTACAGGTGACATTTCAGACCTAGACGACATATCGTGCTAACCGACTGGGTGGCTTAACCACGACACCACCGGGGCCGGTACATGGGATTAGCTGACTTACAGGTGAAATTTCAGACCTAGACGACATATCGTGTTAACCGACTGGGTGCCTTAACCACCACACCACCGGGGCCGGTACATGGGATTAGCTGACTTATAGGTGACATTTCAGACCTAGACGACATATCGTGCTAACCGACTGGGTGCCTTAACCACCACACCACCGGGGCCGGTACATGGGATTAGCTGACTTACAGGTGAAATTTCAGACCTAGACGACATATCGTGTTAACCGATTGGGTGGCTTAACCACGACACCACCGAGGCCGGTACATGGGATTAGCTGACTTACAGGTGAAATTTCAGACCTAGGCGACATATCGTGTTAACCGACTGAGTGGCTTAACCACCACACCACCGAGGACGGTATATAGTATTAGCTGACTTACAGGTGAAATTTCAGACCTAGACGACATATCGTGCTAACCGACTGGGTGGTTTAACCACGACACCACCGAGGCCGGTACATGGGATTAGCTGACTTCAGGTGAAATTTCAGACCTAGACGACATATCGTGCTAACCGACTGGGTGGTTTAACCACGACACCACCGAGGCCGGTACATGGGATTAGCTGACTTCAGGTGAAATTTCAGACCTAGACGACATATCGTGCTAACCGACTGGGTGGTTTAACCACGACACCACCGAGGCCGGTACATGGGATTAGCTGACTTCAGGTGAAATTTCAGACCTAGACGACATATCGTGTTAACCGACTGGGTGGCTTAACCACGACACCACAGAGGCCGGTACATGGGATTAGCTGACTTACAGGTGAAATTTCAGACCTAGACGACATATCGTGCTAACCGACTGGTTGGCTTAACCACGACACCACCGGGGCCGGTACATGGGATTAGCTGACTTACAGGTGAAATTTCAGACCTAGACGACATATCGTGCTAACCGACTGGGTGCCTTAACCACCACACCACCGGGGCCGGTACATGGGATTAGCTGACTTACAGGTGAAATTTCAGACCTAGACGACATATCGTGTTAACCGACTGGGTGGCTTAACCACGACACCACCGAGGCCGGTACATGGGATTAGCTGACTTACAGGTGAAATTTCAGACCTAGGCGACATATCGTGTTAACCGACTGAGTGGCTTAACCACCACACCACCGAGGCCGGTATATAGTATTAGCTGACTTACAGGTGAAATTTCAGACCTAGACGACATATTGTGCTAACCGACTGGGTGGTTTAACCACGACACCACCGAGGCCGGTACATGGGATTATCTGACTTCAGGTGAAATTTCAGACCTAGACGACATATCGTGTTAACCGACTGGGTGGCTTAACCACGACACCACAGAGGCCGGTACATGGGATTAGCTGACTTACAAGTGAAATTTCAGACCTAGACGACATATCGTGCTAACCGACTGGTTGGCTTAACCACGACACCACCGGGGCCGGTACATGGTATTAGCTGACTTCAGGTGAAATTGCAGACCTAGACGACATATCGTGCTAACCGATTGGGTGGCTTAACCACGACACCACCGAGGCCGGTACATGGTATTAGCTGACTTACAGGTGAAATTTCAGACCTAGACGACATATCGTGTTGACCGACTGGGTGGCTGACAAATCGTGACACCCGTTCAAAGATTAAGGGCTAAATGTATTTATTTAATATTTTGTTTCGAGCTTAACGTCCTGTTATAAGGTTCTGTGCAAACAGTGATGCGTGTAATTCGGTACGGTATATTTTGCATTATAACATTTCAACTCATGCCATAGTTCGACATTCGTTTGATCGTAATCTCTGGAAAACATAATAGTATTTTGGGACGAAGGAAGGAATGTTAAATTTAACGACGCTCTCAACACATTTTTATTAATTTACGGTTATGTGGCGTTGTATCAGTATTTAAATATATATCATGAGAATAGGGTAAAACCAAATTACCATAATTTTTTTTTTTTTTATTAAATATTTAGAATAAAGTAATTAAACCATTCAATAATTATTTCACACACAGTTTCAGACAATCTAACAAACAAAACAAAAAACGTATTTACTCCATGGAATGTGGTTTGTGTTGGACCCATCCACGTTGCTTATAAACGTCTGCGTTGCTAAAGACCCCCCCCCCCCCCACACACACACACACACACACGCACACCCCGCCCTAGTAATGCGTACATACTACACTCTAGCTCCGCTAAGGTGACATCGATAGTCACAAAATAAACAATTTTATATTATTATTCTGCCGTCCTGGGGCGGATCTGGAGGGTGGGCGCGTGATGGGGGTCCAGAAC
>NC_054703.1:698420-735920 GCF_016097555.1 Gigantopelta aegis
ATTAACAAAGCTACACAGTTATACAGTATTAACAAAGCTCCACGGTTATACAGTATTAACAAAGCTATTAACAGTAAACAAACACACAGTTATACAGTATTAACAAAGCTCCATGGGTTATTACAAAGCTAGTTATACAGTATTAACAAAGCTCCATGGTTATACAGTATTAACAAAGCTACACAGTTATACAGTATTAACAAAGCTCCATGGTTATACACTATTAACAAAGCTACACAGTTATACACTATTAACAAAGCTACACAGTTATACACTGTTAACAAAGCTACACAGTTATACACTGTTAACAAAGCTACACAGTTATACAGTATTAACAAAGCTCCATGGTTATACAGTATTATCAAAGCTCCATGGTTATACACTATTAACAAAGCTACACAGTTATACACTATTAACAAAGCTCCATGGTGATACAGTATTAACAAAGCAACATAGTTATACAGTATTAACAAAGCTACACAGTTATACACTATTAACAAAGCTCCAAGTTATACAGTATTAACAACAGTTATACACTATTAACAAAGCTACACAGTTATACACTATTAACAAAGCTACACAGTTATACACTATTAACAAAGCTCCATGGTTTATACAGTATTAACAAAGCTATACATAACAAAGGTTATACACTATTAACAAAGCTACACAGATTATACACTATTAACAAAGCTCAACAGCTGGTGGTATTGTTATACAGTATTAACAAATACAGTTATTAACAAAGCAAACACAGTTACACAGTATTAACAAAGCTACACAGTTATACAGTATTAACAAAGCTCCACGGTTATACAGTATTAACAAAAGTTATACAGTATTAACAAAGCTCCACGGTTATACAGTATTAACAAAGCTACACAGTTACACATTATTAACAAAGCTACACAGTTATACAGTATTAACAAAGCTCCACGGTTATACTTTATTAACAAAACTACACAGTTAGACATCATTAACAAAGATCCATGGTTATACAGTATTAACAAAGCTACACAGTTATACAGTATTAACAAAGCTCCATGGTTATACAGTATTAACAAAGCAACACAGTTATACACTATTAACAAAGCTCTACAGTTATACATTATTAACAAAGCTGCATGGTTATACAGTATTAACAAAGCTACACAGTTATACACTGTTAACAAAGCTACACAGTTATACACTGTTAACAAAGCTACACAGTTATACACTATTAACAAAGCTCCATGGTTATACAGTATTAACAAAGCTCCATGGTTATACACTATTAACAAAGCTACACAGATATACACTATTAACAAAGCTCCATGGTGATACAGTATTAACAAAGCAACACAGTTACACATTATTAACAAAGCTACACAGTTATACAGTATTAACAAAGCTCCACGGTTATACAGTATTAACAAAGCTCCACGGTTATACAGTATTAACAAAGCTACACAGTTACACATTATTAACAAAGCTACACAGTTATACAGTATTAACAAAGCTCCACGGTTATACTTTATTAACAAAACTACACAGTTAGACATCATTAACAAAGATCCATGGTTATACAGTATTAACAAAGCTACACAGTTATACAGTATTAACAAAGCTCCATGGTTATACACTATTAACAAAGCTACACAGTTATACAGTATTAAGAAAGCTCCATGGTTATACATTATTAACAAAGCTACACAGTTAAACACTATTATCAAAGCTCTACAGTTATACAGTATTAACAAAGCTACACAGTTAGACATTATTAACAAAGCTGCTTGGTTATACAGTATTAACAAAGCTACACATTTTTACAGTATTAACAAAGCTCCATGGTTATACACTATTAAGAAAGCTACACAGTTATACACTATTAACAAAGCTCCATGGTTATACAGTATTAACAAAGCTACACAGTTATACACTATTAACAAAGCTCCATGGTTATACAGTATTAACAAAGCTACACAGTTATACACTATTAACAAAGCTCCATGGTTATACACTATTAACAAAGCTCCATGGTTATACAGTATTAACAAAGCTCCAAGGTTATACACTATTAACAAAGCTCCATGGTTATACAGTATTAACAAAGCTAAACAGTTAGACATTGTTAACAAAGCTCCATGGTTATACAGTATTAACAAAGCTAAACAGTTATACAGTATTAACAAAGCTACACAGTTATACAGTATTAACAAAGCTCCATGGTTATACAGTATTAACAAAACTACAGTTACACACTATTAACAAAGCTCCACGGTTATACAGTATTAACAAAGCTAAAAAGTTAGACATTATTAACAAAGCTACACAGTTATACAGTATTAACAAAGCTAAACGTTATACAGTATTACCAAAGCTGCATGGTTATACAGTATTAACAAAACTACAGTTACACACTATTAACAAAGCTCCACGGTTATACAGTATTAACAAAGCTAAACAGTTAGACATTATTAACAAAGCTAAACAGTTAGACAGTATTACCAAAGCTAAACAGTTAGACATTATTAACAAAGCTACACGGGTATACACTAGTACCGGCCTCGGTGGCGTCGTGGTTAGGCCATCGGTCTACAGGCTGGTAGGTACTGGGTTCGGAACCCAGTCGAGGCATGAGATTTTGAATCCAGATACCGACTCCAAACCCTGAGTGAGTGCTCCACAAGGCTCAGTGGATACGTGTAAACCACTTGCACCAACCAGTGATCCATAACTGGTTCAACAAAGGCCATGGTTTGTGCTATCCTGCCTGTGGGAAGCGCACATAAAAGATCCCTTGCTGCTAATCGGAAAGAGTAGATCATGTAGTGGCGACAGCGAGTGTCTGACGTCATATAACCGTAAATAAAATGTGTTGAGTGCGTCATTAAATAAAACATTTCTTTCTTTCGGGTATACAGTATTAACAAAGGTACGCAGTTATACAGTATTAACAAAGCTCCACGGTTATGCATTATTAACAAAGCTACACAGTTATACAGTATTAACAAAGCTCCACGGTTATACAGTATTAACAAAGCTACATGGTTATACAGTATTAACAGAGCTACACAGTTACACAGTATTAACGAAGCTACACAGTTATACAGTATTAACAAAGCTACACAGTTACACATTATTAACATAGCTACACAATTATACAGTATTAACAAAGCTACACAGTTACACAATATGAATAAAGCTACACAGTTACACATTATTAACAAAGCTACACAGTTACACAGAATTAACAAACCTACGCAGTTAGACAGGATTATCAAAGCTACAGAGTTGCACAATATTAGCAAAGTTACACAGTTATACAATATTAACAAAGCTACACAGTTACTCAGTATTACCACTTGCACCGATCAGTGATCCATAACTGGTTCAACAAATGCCATGGTTTGTGCTATCCTGCCTGTGGGAGGCGCAAATAAAAGATCCCTTGCTGCTAATCAGAAAGAGTAGCCCATGTAGTGGCGACAGCGGGTTTCCTCTCAAAATCTGTGTGGTCCTTAACCATATATCTGAAACTATATAACCTTAAATACAATGTGTTGAGTGCGTTGTTAAATAAAACATTTCTTTCTTTTTTCAGTTACAGAGTATTAACAAAGCTACACCGTTACACATTATTAACAAAGCTACAAAGTTATACAGTATTAACAAAGCTACACAGTTACACAGTATTTACAAAGCTACACAGTTATACAGTATTGACATAGCTACACAGTTATACAGTATTAACACAGCTACACAGTTATACAGTATTAACACAGCTACACAGTTATACAGTATTAACACAGCTACACAGTTATACAGTATTAACACAGCTTTACAGCTACACAGTATTAACAAAGCTACACAGTTACACAGTATTAACAAAGCTACACAGGTACACAGTATTAACAGAGCTACACAGTTACACCGTATTAGCAAAGCTACACAGTTACACAGAATTAACAAAGCTACACAGTTACACTGTATTAACAAAGCTAGACAGTTACTCAGTATTAACAGAGCTACACAGTTACACAGTATTAACAAAGCTACACAGTTACACAGTATTAACAATGCTACACAGTTACACTGTATTAACAAAGCTAGACAGGTACACTGTATTAACAAAACTACACAGTTTACAGTATTAACAAAGCTACACAGTTACTCAGTATTAACAAAGCTACACAGTTACTCAGTATTAACAAAGCTACACAGTTACACATTATTGTCAAAGCTACACAGTTACACAGTATTAACAAAGCTAGACAGTTACACTGTATTAACAAAGCTAGACAGTTACACTGTATTAACAAAGCTAGACAGGTACACTGTATTAACAAAGCTAGACAGTTACACAGTATTAACAAAGCTAGATAGGTACACTGTATTAACAAAGCTAGACAGTTACACTGTATTAACAAAGCTAGACAGGTACACTGTATTAACAAAGCTAGACAGTTACACTGTATTAACAAAGCTACACAGTTAAACAGTATTAACAACGCTACACAGTTACACTGTATTAACAAATCTACATTTACACAGTATTAACAAAGCTATAGATCTACACAGTTATACAATATTATCCAAACAACACAACCAGGCTATATATAGAATACTATACGAGTTTTCGCTAGATATCATTTTTACGAAACGAGTGAACTTCCCAAACGTATCTGACCGAACGAAAGTGAGGTCAGATACGTTTTGGAAGTTCACGAGTTTCGTAAAAATGATATCTAGCGAAAACGAGTGTGGTATTTTATTTATTACCCTCTTTTAAATCACGCAAATTATGAAAAATAAATAAATCAATCAATCAATTGTGTAGCCTATTTCAAGACCGGATGTTGATTTGCATAACTAGCCGGTGCACGACTACGTACCGCCGCATTGAGAAATAGTTCGTTGTACTTCCGCTACTTCTCAGTGACGTTTTCAGGGGAGTGGTGTAGACGTAGGCCTACTTTCCCATAAATTTCCATCGGGTTTCATTTTTTAATTTAAAGAAAGCATCAATATATGTTTATTTTCATATTGGGTGAAAAATGGTTAAAACTAATGCATAAATCCATATTTTAACAAAACGCCCCCAAGAAACAAATGTTCCCGTTACCCCACTGGCACTGGTTATGCTAATAATGATGAATTCACAAATCACAACTGACAATAACAATTTGTTGACCAAAAATCCAACCAATAAGAGAATAACAAGTGTTTTTGCAGTTAAAAACGTGTAGCTTGCAAAAGCAGCTGAGTTCACGGGAAAACTAAAGTGATAACTTTAAGGTCGACGACAGTCACTTTTCGCTCCCTTCTTTTAGCTTTTTTTTGTACACAATAAATATAGCATATCTTACCGTAATTTCACTTGAAATCCATATTTCGTAAAATGTACAATTTTTCAATCACAGAATTTTCTTCAAAAACATCCAGGTGCTTCAGTAATGTTCGAAAAAAAAAATCAATAGGAATTTTGCATTGGATTTTTTCCAGCATTCTTAAAAAGGAAACGTCATGTACCCAGTTTGTGGTTATTGTAAGGAGGTGCAAAATGATATCATTGGAATTCTGACGTCATTCAAATTCAAAATTAGCTATATTATTACAATGCATCGCCACATTAAAATAAAAACTGGTCTACTAACCTTGACCCCTGTTAAATTTGTACAACAAGCAAACAACGCTGTTTACAGGTCGGTATATTTTACTTTTTTCATAATTCTACAAAAAATATTAAATTAAGTTTTAAAAAATAAAAAACTACCTTTTGTCAAATATATCATATGAAAAAAATTAACGTTGGATATGTTTCATTTAGTGTGTACGAAGCCAAAACAAGGGTCCAAAAAATGACTGTCGTAGACCTTAATAATGATGAATTCACAAATCACAACTGACAATAACAATTTGTAGACCAAAAATCCACATAATAAATAAAATGAATATGTTTAATTATTGTTCTATTCATTCTTTTATTTTTATTTTTTTATTTAAAAATATTTCTCGCGCGGTCCAGTTTACATCAACTTTTAATGAATGACATTTGTAGTAAAAGTTGTGGATGTTACTGACCTTGACATTAATTATGAATGAAAAAAATAGTCCCGTTATGCTAATAAGGTCGCTGTCCAACCAATCGAAATTAACTCTGTTCCCTGTTGACAAATCAAAACACAGTTTGTAATACGCACCTGGTGGTGCGTACGAAATTTGTACGACACCGCTATATCTTCACCAGGAGGGTAATAAACAATAATATTAATTATAATTCAGTTCTAAAATATTCGAATTATTTCATCTTGTTTACTATGAATGTTCAGCGGTGAAAATATTTCAGTTATTAAAGCTTTAAATAGGACGCTTTGTTGTTTATTATTTTTCAGTCTTCAAAACCGACATTTCCAGGCAAAGTTCCTAAATTATTGAAAGATGTCGTAGTTAAGAGAGAGCGTAAACCATCAACAGTATGGTATGTAACGCTATAACGGTTTGATGATACTGTATCTTATTGTGATAAGAAAACATCAATAACAGTATGGTATGTGAAGCTGTAAGGATTTGATAATACTGTATGATATTTTCATAAGAAAATATCGCCAACTGTATGGTAATGTAACGATTTGATGATACTATCATACTGTGATAAAAACACATCAACAACAGTATGGTATGTAAAGCTGTAATGATTTGATGATACTGTATCATACTATGATAAAAACACACCAACAACAGTATGGTATATGAAGATGTAATGATTTGATGATACTGTATCATACTATGATAAGGACAAACACCAACAACAGTATGGTATGTAAAGCTGTAACAATTTGATGATGCTGTATCATATTTTGACAAGAAAATATCGCCAACTGTATGGTAATGTAACGATTTGATGATACTATCATACTATGATAAGGACAAACACCAACAACAGTATGGTATGTAAAGCTGTAACCATTTGATGATGCTGTATCATATTGTGATAAGAAAAAAACCCATCAGCAACAGTATTAAAATGTAATTATAAGCAATGCTTATAATTTCTTGTTGTTTAATCAAGAACATGGAGATAGTGGCATAGAGAGGGGTTGGGGTGGGTGTGTGCATAGGGGCAATGCCCCCATCACATTTATTTTATTGTATTAAATTTTATAAAATCAAACATACATACACACATACATACATAGTATGGTTGCCCTCCCCCCCCCCCCCCAATAGTGGGTTGACCCCTCCCAATATAAAATCATGGCTACGTCAATGCATGGGGGTCCGTCAGTCTCAGCTAGTGATTTGTTTTAGTCTGGACTAGTGGAAATTATCAACTGTGTTACTATAATACATACGACACTAGCCAAAGCTTTTGTGAGGAGTAGTGACATTAAATTCTCAAACACTTGTTGAAAATTGATAGCAGGGCAGGCCATCAGACATTTTACCTATTATTTCATAGTTTTGAATGTAAAAAGACATTATCTCAGAATTGTTTGTGTCAGAGTTCATGTTTATAAGTCCAGTTTAGTTAGTTTTCAGTTATAATAAAAATGTTGATCTGTTGGTTTCTTCCAATATGATGATCAATTATAAAAATCCATAATCAACTGTCATGGGAAGTAAACAAATTCTGTAACTGTTCCTACAGTTTGAATGCTGAAACTGGTGTTAGCTGTAATTGTTGCTGCAGTTTGAATGCTGAAACTGGTGTTAACTGTAATTGTTCCTGCAGTTTGAATGCCGAAACTGGTGTTAACTGTAATTGTTCCTGCAGTTTGAATGCCGAAACTGGTGTTAACTGTAATTGTTCCCGCAGTTTGAATGCCGAAACTGGTGTTAACTGTAATTGTTCCCGCAGTTTGAATGCCGAAACTGGTGTTAACTGTAATTGTTCCCGCAGTTTGAATGCCGAAACTGGTGTTAACTGTAATTGTTCCCGCAGTTTGAATGCCGAAACTGGTGTTAACTGTAATTGTTCCCGCAGTTTGAATGCCGAAACTGGTGTTAACTGTAATTGTTCCCGCAGTTTGAATGCCGAAACTGGTGTTAACTGTAATTGTTCCCGCAGTTTGAATGCCGAAACTGGTGTTAACTGTAACTGTTCCCACAGTTTGAACGCCGAAACTGATGTTAACTGTAACTGTTCCCACAGTTTGAACGCCGAAACTGATATTAACTGTAATTGTTCCTACAGTTTGAAGTTTGAATGATGAAACTGATGTTAACTGTAATTGTTCCTACAATTTCAATATGTTAACTGTAATTGTTCCTACAATTCAATATGTTAACTGTAATTGTTCCTACAATTTGAAGTTTGAATGATGAAACTGGTGTTAACTGTAATTATTCTCAACAGTTTGAAGTTTGAATGATGAAACTGGTGTTAACTGTAATTATTCTTACAGTTTGAAGTTTGAATGCTGAAACTAATGTTAACTGTAATTGTTCCTACAGTTTGAAGTTTAATTGATGACAATGATGTTAACTGTAATTGTTCCTACAATTCAATATGTTAACTGTAATTGTTCCTACAGTTTAAAGTTTAATTGATGACAGTGATTTTAACTGTAATTGTTCCTACAATTTCAATATGTTAACTGTAATTGTTCCTACAGTTTGAAATTTGAATGACGAAACTGATATTAACTGTAATTGTTCCTACAGTTTGAAGTTTGAATGATGAAACTGATATTAACTGTAATTGTTCCAACAGTTTGAAGTTTGAATGATGAAACTGATATTAACTGTAATTGTTCCAACAGTTTGAAATTTAAATGATGATACTGATGTGAGCTGTAATTGTTCCTACAGTTTGAGGTTTAAATGACGAAACTGATGTGAACTGTAATTGATCAGGACTACATTCTGAATGATGGAAACTGTAAATAATTAATATGTTGGAGTTCAGGATGATTTTTATGTGCATGTAAAAAATACAGATAGTAAATGGATATTAAATGCAAAGTCCTAAGTAATACTTCAAACGTTTCTTAAAGAGACATTCCTGAGTTTGCTGCATTATAAAATGTTTCCGATTAATAAAATATTTCTACGATTAAACTTACATATTAAATATATTTTCTTGTTTAGAATATCAGTGTCTGTATATTCAATGTGTTTCTTGTCGTCTTAATATTTGTACGAAGCCCAAACTGGATTTTGTCTTCAAATAATTTCGTACGTACGAAAAAAAGTATTTTAGGAAATAAAATGAAATTTACGCTAGTACAACTATTAAAACGATGAGAAACACGTTTAATATACAGCCTCTAATATGTTGTGCAGAAAAATATATTTGATATGTTATTACAATCGTTAAAAAGTCTGTGTTAGTCGATAACATTTTAAAAATTGTAGCAAACTCGGGAATGTCCCTTTAAGTTTAAATAATTTGAACTACAGTGAAATCTCTCTAAACTGGATGCTGAACAAACTGGAATCCTGAACAAATCCTCAAATTCTGTTTAAAAAAGGTACAGATATTCGGGCCAAAATATTTTGCCTAAAACCAGTTCACCATGTATCTCCATCATTCTAACAACAATATTAGTTGTAGTCCATGTAAATAGTCGTTTGTAACCCTATAGAGCTGTTTGGCAGAAATGCTAATATGAATAAATGATGTTTTCCATATACTGCCATTTTCGTTTAATTCAGGCAAAAATATTACTCTTTGAAAATGGGAACCCGTACGCATATGTTAGATGAATTGCACATTTACGTTGATGTCATCATCTTTATCCAATCTCAGTAATTTACAAACTTTGCAGTTGGCCTGAGACCATTTATTAGTATTTCCTTTTGGTGCATAAACAGGTTACTAGACCAAGGTACTTTACTAACATATAACAAATTGTATTTCAGCCAAACCTTCGTTGTTGGAAATCCTGGAGCTATGGAGCCTCTACCCATTATACCCCCAAGTGAGTCTAGTTGATGAACATTAACATGGAAGTTTAATATATTTTTCCTTTAAAGGGACATTCCTGAGTTTGCTGCACTTTGTAAGAGGTTATCGACTAACAGAGACTTTTTATCGATTGTAATTGCATATCAAATATATTTTTTCTGTGTAAAATATTAGTGGCTGTGTATTAAACATGTTTCTGATCGTCCTAATATTTGTACTAGGTTAAATTTCATCTTATTTCCTAAAGTATAGGGGTTTTTTTCGTACGTACGTACGGACAGAATCCAGTTTGGGCGTCTTACAAACATTAAGACGACCAGAAACACATTGAATATACAGACACTGATATTCTAAACAAGAAGATATATTTAATATGTAAGTTTAATCGTAGAAATATTTTATTAGTCGGAAAATCTTACAATGCAGCAAACTCAGGAATGTCCCTTTAAGGGGCCGATCAGCAATTACGTAATTTTCTAGAGAGGCAGGGGACATTTTATTCAGTTTCGCGTTATGATTCGTTATACAAGTTTCAGAGACCACTACACCATTTTAAAAATTAAGTAGTGGTTGCAAATCGATTGTAAATCAGTTAACAAGTTTCAGAGATAACTACACCATCCTAAATGTTAAATAGTAGCTGCAAATCGAGTTTCTATGAATTAACAAGTTTCAGAGATACCTACACCATCCTAAATGTTAAATAGTAACTGCAAATCGAGTTTCTATCAATTAACAAGTTTCAGAGATCGCTACACCATTCTAACTGTTAAATAGTAACTGCAAATCGAGTTTCTATGAATTAACAAGTTTCAGAGATCGCTACACCATTCTAACTGTTAAATAGTAACTGCAAGTCGGGTTTCTATGAATTAACAAGTTTCAGAGATCGCAACAACATTCTAACTGTTAAATAGTAACTGCAAGTCGGGTTTCAATGAATTAACAAGTTTCAGAGATCGCTACACCATTCTAAATGTAAAGTAGTGGCTGCAAATCTATTGTCAATCCATTCAAAAGTTTCGGAGATCGTTACACCATTCTAAACATTAAATAGTGGTTGCAAATCGATTGTAAATCAATTAACACGTTTCAGAGACAACTACACTATTTTGAACATTAAATAATGGTTGCAAATCGATTGTAAATCAGTTAACAAGTTTCAGAGATCGCTACACCATTCTAAACATTAAATACTAATTGCAAATCTATTGTAAATCAGTTAACAAGTTTCCGAGATCGCTACACCATTCTAAACATTAAATACTAATTGCAAATCGATTATAAATTAGTTAACAAGTTTCAGAGACAACTGCACCATTCTAAACATTAAATACTAATTGCAAATCGATTGTAAATCAGTTAACAAGTTTCAGAGATCGCTACACCATTCTAAATGTTAAATAGTGGCTGCAAATCGATTGTAAATCAATTAACAAGTTTCAGATATCGCTACACCACTCTGAACATTAAATAGTGGTTACAACTCGATTGTAAATCAGTTAACAAGTTTCAGAGATCGCTACTCCATTCTAAACATCAAATAGTGGTAGCAAATCGATTGTAAATCAGTTAGCACGTTTCAGAGACCACTACACTATTTTAAACATTAAATAGTGGTTGCAAATCGTTTGTAAATCAGTTAACAGGTTTCAGATATCGGTATGCCATTCTAAATGTTAAATAGTAATTGCAAATCTATTATAAACCAGTTAACACGTTTCAGAGACCACTACACTATTTTAAACATTAAATAGTAATTGCGAATCGATTGTAAATCAATTAACAAGTTTCAGAGATCGCTACACCATTCTAAACGTTAAATAGTAACTGCAAATTAAGTTTCAATCTATTAACAAGTTTTAGTTATCTCTAAACGTTAAATAGTTACTGCAAATCGAGTTTCAATCTATTAACAAGTTTTAGTTATCGCTACACCATTCTAAAGTTAAATAGTGGCTGCAAATCGAGTTTCAATCTATTAACAAGTTTTAGTTATCTCTACACCATTCTAAACGTTAAATAGTGGCTGCAAATCGAGTTTCAATCTATTAACACGTTTTAGTTATCGCTACACCATTCTAAACGTTAAATAGTGGATGCAAATCGAGTTTCAATCTATTAACACGTTTTAGTTATCGCTACACCATTCTAAACGTTAAATAGTGGATGCAAATCGAGTTTCAATGTATTAACAAGTTTTAGTTATCGCTACACCATTCTAAACGTTAAATAGTGGCTGCAAATCGAGTTTCAATCTATTAACAAGTTTTAGTTATCGTTACACCATTCTAAACGTTAAATAGTAGTAAATAAACGAGCGCAGTAAATAAAATTAGAAAACAATTATATTTATTATGATTAAGACAAGTTTAACTAAATAACACAACTTACTTAAAGCGACAAACCCTAGTTTTTAAACACTAAACTATATTTTGTTTCACTATTTGAGCTGTTTTTTATAAGTGACACCAGACATTGCTTTGATTTTATTGTTTAGAATATCCATTTCCATACTGTTTTACATCTGAAGTGTTTATAGTCATCCCGGTGTTTTTAATATCACAAAATGCATTTTTCATATTTTACAAAATACATGTGCATCTGAGAACTAACAGTAACTGTTATGGAATTGAGTTCTATTCTGTTTGCAAGGAAATTCTTTACCGTTTCAATATCACAGACACTTGTTTCACTCTGTTGTAACTTTATCCATATCTGTTACAGGTTTGTAGATTAACTAAACTTAGTGTCTATTTTTACAGGTCGTATCTAGGGTGTGCGATTTTAATCTGGAAAGTTAGTTGAATTTTGTGAAATTTACAGAACGCTGAGTGTCCTGACTAGGGATTTGATGTCATTCCAGCGAACATTTTGTTTTTACTGTACAGTCAGAATGGTCTTTATTACTATAATAAGATTAAATCGGTATGTAATATTAATAAACCATGTCAGGCACTAAATAGCCATCATTTACAATGTGTTGATTTGTTATTAAAGATACATTAATTCCCTTCGTTTTCTTCTAATTGTAGTTGTGAAGTGTCCAAGACTTCATAAAAATGGAAGTGTTATTCCTTACAGCAGTCTGGTTGACCATAATGAATCTCTGACGGTTAGTAGTCATCTTGTTATCATCTCATTATCATTGTCATTATCATTATCATTAATATCTTGTTAGCATCTCATGATCTTTTCATTATCATTCATTTCATTAGCATCTCATTATTAATATATCATCATCATATTATCATCTTATTATAATCTCATTATTATCTCATTAGCATCTCATTATCATCTCATTATTAATATCTTATTAGCATCTCGTTATCATCTCATTATCAATATCTCATTATCATCTTATTATTAGCATCTCATTATCGTCTCATTACCATCTCATTATGATTTCATTATAAGAATTTGGTTGTATACTCTGATTCATCACTGATAATGGATATGTGAATTGTTAAATTATCAAATTGTGTATCTGACTATTATAGTTGTATTGATATGAAAGAAATACTCATTCTGAGTAGTATTGTTCTGTCAGTACAACACAAGGCTTGTATTTAGTATAATATTCGTTTTGATATAAAAGCAAAACTACTATATTTGTATATTGTTCTTAAAGACTAATTATCACTAATAAATTTGTCTTAATATGAAATTGGGGCGGGATTTAGCTCTTTTAATTGAGTGCTGGCTTGAAGTGCTTGGGTTGCATGATCGAATAACCTCTGTGGATCTATTATGCTGATTGGGTTTTTCTCGTTTCAACCTGTGCACCACAACTGAACAAAGGCTGTGTTATGTGCTTTCCTGCCTGTGGGAAAGTGCATATAAAAGATCCCTTGCTGCATTAGAAATGTAGCAGGTTTCCTCTAATGACTACGAGTCAGAATTACCAAATGTTTTACATCCAGTAGCTGATGATTAATTAATCAATGTGCTCCAGTGGTGTTGTTAAACAAAACAAACTTTCTCTTCTGATATGAAATTAGATTCATTCGGACTAGAATATTTGTATTGATACCAAATCACTCATTCTGACTAGCATAATTGTATTGATATGAAATTAGACACATTCTGGCAAGTATTTTGTACAGATATGAAAGAAAGACTCATTTTGACTAGATGTGCGGTCGGTTTGGGATCGTTCCAGCCAGTGAACCATGACTGGTATGTGCTATTCTGTCTGTGGGATGGTGCATATAAAATATCCCTTGCTACTAATGGAAAAATGTAGTGGGTTTCCTCTCTTAGACTATATGTCAACATTACCAAATGTTTGACATACAATAGCCGATGATTAATAAATCAATGTGCTCTATTGGTGTCATTAAACAAAACAAACTTTAAACAAACAAACATTCTGACCAGCATTTTGTACAGATGCGAAAGAAAAACTAATTCTGACTAGTATATTTGCATTGATATAAAATTAGCCTCATTTTGACTAGTATTTTTGTAATGTCTAAAGACTCATTCTAACTAGTATATTTGTATTGTTCTAAGACTCATTCTGACTAGTATTTTGTATTGTTCCGAGACTCATTCTGACTAGTATATTTGTATTGTTCTAAGACTCATTCTGACTAGTATTTTTGTAATGTTTAAAGACTCATTCTGACTAGTATATTTGTATTGTTCTAAGACTCATTCTGACTAGTACGCTGTATCGTTCCGAGACTCATTCGGATTAGTATATTTGAATTGTTCTGATACTCATTCTTACTGGTTTATGTGTATTTACATTTAAAAACAATTCAAAATAGAATAGAATAGATGTTTAACGACACCCAAGCAAAAAAAAAAATAAAAAAAAAATACATGGCTATTGGGTGTCAAAACGTAAGGGCTGATCAACATCAGTATAAAAGCGTTAAATAAAAACACAGTGTAAAGAACTTCGCAAAAATATACAAATATCACAGATAGGTAAAATAAAAATTGTGAATAAAGTCAGTATCACGTAGAAATTGAAATTTATTTAAGTTCTGGATGGAATTGAAAGGATTCCATCACATTTACAAAAACTCAGTGTTACAATGCTTTTTTCATATGATATTCGTTATAGTTATAAAATACATTTACAAATTTACAAAAGTTATTTATCCTGTACTGACGTTTGACTTTCCAATAGGTGTTTATTTAAAGCGATATACACTAGTTTTTCGTCTAAGAAGTAATGGTTAAAGAGACACGCTCTAGTTATTTTTAGAAGGTATTTCCCTATTTAAACATTACACACTTTAGCTTCTTTCTGTTATAACCCTATTCAAATGTGTCTTACAGGTTTGTAGATTAACTAAACTTGGTGTCAATTTTCATGGGCTGAAACTAGGGTCTGCGCTTTTAATAACTTATGATAAATTCAGACACGTCATGTGCACTTGTCATATTGTGTTCACGTTTCAAAAATAAGCCATGATTATCAAGTGAAGTCTGTAAAATTGTTTAAAGGACATTCCTGAGTTTGCTGCATTTTAAGATGTTTCTGACTAATAAAATATTTCTACGATTAAACTTACTTATTAAATATATTTTTTACTTTAGAATATTAGTGTCTGTATATCCAATGTGTTTCTAGTCGTCATAATATTTGTAAGAAGCCCAAAACTGGATTTTCTCTTCAAATAATTCGTACCTGCGAAAAAAAGAGATATTTTAGGAAATAAAATGAATATTAGAACGCTCATAAACACATTTATTATACAGCCGCTAATATTTTATGCAGAAAAATATATTTGATATGCAATTGCAGTCGTTTAAAAAGTCTGTCAGTTGATAACATCTTAAAAATTGCAGCAAACCCAGGAATGTCCCTTTAACATGCACATTCCGAACTTGCTGTTGTAGTGTAAGGTCTGGCAGCTCCTATGTTAAAACTTCTTTCGCTGTCCACCTCCACATCCCAGTCCTTGTCTCCCCAACCGTGACATGTACTTGTTTGTTGTGGTTATCCATGCCACACACCTGTCATTTCCCATCATCTTTAGCCGTGGGGATTAGTCTTGACTACTTATAGTGCAGGGTCTTATCTTTGTCAGTCCCTTTGTCCATAAGAACAACATGGTTATCCACTCCAGGGAATGTTTTTGTTAAATATCGAATCGCGATTAGCTACACAAGTTTCAGAGATCGCTACACAATTTTGAAATATTAAACAGTAGTTGCTAAACAATTTTCAATTGACTAGAAATATCGCTAATCAAGATTTTGAAAACAAAATGTTCCCTGCATTCAGTATGAAATATATTTGTATCAACATCAGCGACTCATTCTTGAGGTGATATAACACAATACAAGTGCATAGCACCCAATAAATTCATAAAGTTTGTTTTGTTTAACAACACCACTAGAGCATATTGGTTTATTAATAATCGGCTATTGGATGTCAAACATATGGTTATTTTGACACAGACATACAGAGAAAACCCGCTTGATTTTTCCATTAGTAGCAAGGGATATTTTATATGCACCATCCCACAGACGGGATATCACATACCACGGCCTTTGATATACCAGTCGTGGTGCACTGGCTGGGACAAGAAATAGCTCAATGGGTCCAACGACGGGGATCGACCTTAAACCGACCGCAAGTCAGGCGTGCGCTTTACCATTGGGCTACTTCCCGCCCCTCCGATAAAATTATAATTTTATCTTATCACAACCAGTGCATCACGACTGGTGTATGAAAGGCCGTGGTATGTGCTATCCTGTATGTGGGATGGTGCATATAAATTATCCCTTGCTGCTAATCGAAAAAGAGTAGCCCATGAAGTGGCGACAACGGGTTTCCTCGCTTAGTATCCGTGTGGTCCTTAATCATAATATATCCGACGCTATTCCTATACGAGGCACTTATATCACACGGTGTTGCCCTTACTAACAGTTTTGCAAGCCTAATGACCGGGGATTATGTTCAGTATCGCGTCATGATTCACTATGCAAGGTTCAGCGGTCACTACACAAGTCTGTATTGTTAAAATCTAGTTGCTAATCAATTTTCAAAATGACAGCAAATGTTGGAGAAAAAAATATTCCCTGTATATTGACACAAAAGACATAGTTTCACAACAGGATTTCTGTCAGTGAGTAAAATGGGCATGGCACTATGCCCAATATTTTTTGTACATTTAATTTTTTTAAGTTGACCTTTTGAAAAAATTAATGACTCATTACTGTATTATTTTCTTAACCCTAACCCTAAACCTAACCCATTGTCTTTCTGGATGAGACACCGATAGCCCCTATCGACTGCGGTTGCATTCAGCACACACATTGTAAATATTAAATTTCATAGCACCATACCCAAAGCTTTCTTTCTAGCAGAAAGGCAGGACTAGTATATTTGTAATAATATGAAAGACTCATTCTAACTAGCTTTATTTGAAAACTTATTCTGGCGAATGTATATTGATACAGATACTAAAGCTTCATTCAGACTACATACTGCTTTTTTTTTAGTACCAGCATTCTGTTGAGACGACTGTGTATGCTTTGCCCAGACAACCGCAGTGTGAGTGTCCTTCTGAAGGCAGCAGTGTACAGACGAAAGCTCTGAACCAATGGACGAAGACTTTACAGCAGAGAGATCGACAGATGAATCACGTGATGGGTATCTGTCTAATCTCTAACTTTATCTCTGTCGTATCTCTTGTCTGTCTTATCTGTCTCTAGCTTTATCTCTGTCTCTTTCTTTATCTCTATATCTGGCTATGTCTTATTTCTCTGTCTCTGTCTTTATCTCTGTCTCTGTCTTTATCTCTATATCTGTCTATGTCTTTATCTCTGTCTCTGTCTTTATCTCTATATCTGTCTATGTCTTATTTGTCTGTCTCTGTCTTTATCTCTGTCTCTGTCTTTATCTCTATATCTGTCTTTATCTCTATATCTGTGTCTTTATCTCTGGCTCTGTCTTTCTTTCTCTGTATCTGTCTGTATCTCTATATTTGTCTATGTCTTTATCTATGTCTCTATCTTTATCTCTATATCTGTATATGTCTTATTTCTCTGTCTCTAGCTTTATCTCTGTCTTTATCTGTGTCTCTGTCTTTATCTCTATGTCTGTCTACATCTTATTTCTCTGTCTCTAGCTTTATCTCGTCTCTGTCTTTATCTCTGTCTTTATCTCTATATCTATCTATGTCTTTATCTCTGTCTCTGTCTTTCTTTCTCTGTATCTGTCTTTATCTCTATATTTGTCTCTGTCTTTATCTATGTCTTTATCTCTATCTCTGTCTTTATCTCTATCTCTGTAACTGTCTTTATATCTGTATTTGTCTTATATCTGTCTCTTTCTGTCTTTATGTATCTCCGTCTGTCTTTCTCTGTCTCCCTCTATGTGTTTATCTCTGTGTTTGTCTTTCTCTCTCTCTCTCTCTCTCTCTCTCTCTCTCTCTCTCTCTCTCTCTCTCTCTCTCTCTCTCTCTCTCTCTCTCTCTCTCTCTCTCTCTCTCTCTCTCTCTCATACGTTAGACACCTAATAGCGATAGCGTATGTACTGACGTAGTGGCGTAGCGTGGGCGGGGCCACCGGGACAGTTGCCCCGGGAGCAAATTTCTTGACAAGGTGGAAGGGACTCGGGGAGTGCTAACGGTCCACTGGTTAGGGAGTTCAGTACTTGTCTTGCCTCGGGCGCTGGCAACCCACGCTACGCCACTGTGCTGAAGTATTGCAATACTGTGTATCTATCTATCTATCTATCTATATATATGTTGTTATCACCAGAGATTACCCACACACCTAATTAGTGCCGCTATTTAGCATCATATAAGCATATGTTAGACACTTCATAGCCATATGTATGTGTTGATGACGACAAAAGACTGTCAGGTAAAATATCGGGAATTAACGTACTTATATAAAATAAATGTTCAATCACGAATGTTGTGGATACAGCGTCTGATTTAAGCCAGGCGTTGTACCCAAAACTAGATGTGTGTGTGTGTGGGGGGGGGGGGGGGGGGGTATTAAAAAATGGTAATTGCAAATTACAATAAAAAAACTAATTAAAAGTAAAAGAAAATAAATTAGAATTCTGGAAATTTTAAATAATGCCAAATATATCATTTACAAGCGTCAAGGCAAAATTTTAAAAGATAATTGGACAAATTTTTGATGGTTCTCTGATAATAAATATTGTAATTAGGAATTAAATAATTTTGAACCAGAAATAAAAACAGAGTCCTATGTATACATTGTTATCACCAGAGGTTACCAAGACACCTAAAGAGCGTTTGTTGATGAGTGAGACTAAAACAGATTATGGCTACAGCTTGAAGGTCAAGGACGTGTGGATCAACAGTGTCGTGGAACAAACCTACGTCTTGAAATCAGAGGAAGGTAAATCATACCATTACCGTACATATGGGCCATTTTGAGTTTTGATGATGCAATATGACGTCATATTTGCTTCATGACGTCATAAGTGCGTCACACTATATTTTTAACAAGATACTTTGATTCTTTGGTATCTATCTACTCATTGGATTTATGGGCACCAAAGTCAACAGTTTTAGGAGATATAGGGCCTTAAAGTCGGTGCTGGCAGACCATATTGGATATATGCAACTTAGTACCTTTCCCGTTGTTATATTTTTGGGTAGATTTTGGATATAATGTCAAGTGTGTTCATCTTAACAATATATAAAATACAACTTTTGTTGCAGTTTGTTCTAGGTTCAGCTAAAATTGGCTCAGATTTACTTTACTATACTGTACGGTGTGGTTGTTAGGTGGGTTTTTTTTTTGTCTACAATTGGGAATTATATTAAAATGTTATTGTGCATATGGGTGAATGTGTTTTTAGGTGCAATGTTTATAATGGATCAAGAATGAAATATTGCTTTTAGTTTACAAATGTTTTGCTTTTGTTATTAAATGGGCAAGTTCAGAGGTATATGAATTCCAACCCGTGGTAAAAATATTTTTCTAAGGGCTTCGGTAAATTTCGGCTTTTACAAAAAACCCATTTTGGAATGGATATTCTGTATCTGTACCTCACACTGATAATATATTATATTAAGTATTACCCGTATTGGCAGAGAGTTGTGGGAAAAAATAAGTTAAGATTATCGTGACTTAATATTCAATGTGGTAGTGCTCCGACATATTTCACTAAAATCCAGAATTGGTTTTTATTCAGTAGTGTGTTGATAGATGTCAATTTATGCATGGCCTTATTCAATCCTGTGTTTGACATCATGCCAGCACATTCACCAGGGTTTGTATTAAGGAATGAACCGGCCTCGGTGGCATCGTGGTTAGGCCATTAGTCTACAGGCTGGTCGGTACTGGGTTCAGATCCCAGTCGAGGTATGGGATTTTAAATGCAGATACCGACCCCAAACCCTGAGTGAGTGTTCCACAAGGCTGAATGGGTAGGTGTAAACCACTTGCACCGACCAGTGATCCATAACTGGTCGGTGCAAATAAAAGATCTCTTGCTACCTGTCGTAAAAGAGTAGCGGGTTTTCTCTTAAAAACAGTGTCAGAATGACCATATGTTTAACGTCCAATAGCCGATGATCAGATATAAAAAAATCCATGTGCTCTAGTGGCGTCGTTAAATAAAACAAACTTAACTCTTTTTTTTATTAAGGAAGGTTTCGACGGAGATTCCAAAAAACGATATAAGGTGTTAAAATAAGGGCTGATATTTAATGAAATATTATATATATATATTTTTTTATTTCAGAATGCATTGTGCCGTACTATTCCATGTATACAAAACAACCCACACTTGCAGAGTAAGTAACGGTAGACTTATAGAAAGGTCTCACTACACAGTTCACATTTTACACTTGCAGAGTAAGTAATGGTTGACTTGTAGCAAGGTCTCACAACACAGTTCACTTTTTACACTTGCAGAGTAAGTAATGGTTGACTTGTAGCAAGGTCTCACAACACAGTTCACTTTTTACACTTGCAGAGTAAGTAATGGTTGACTTGTAGCAAGGTCTCACTACACAGTTCACTTTTTACACTTGCAGAGTAAGTAATGGTTGACTTGTAGCAAGGTTTCACTACACAGTTCACTTTTTACACTTGCAGAGTAAGTTAAGGTAGAACTGTAATAAGGTTTCACTACACAGTTCACTTCTTACACTTGCAGAGTAAGTAATGATAGACTTGTAGCAAGGTTTCACTACACAATTCACTTTTTACACAAGTAATAGTCGACTTGTAGCACGGTCTGACAACACAGTTCACTTTTTACACTTGCAGAGTAAGTAATAGTCGACTTGTAGCAAGGTCTCACTACACAGTTTACTTTTTACACTTGCAGAGTAAGTAATGATAGACTTGAAGCAAGGTCTCACTACACAGTTCACCTTTTACACTTGCAGAATAAGTGACGGTAGACTGGTAGCAAGGTCTCACTACACAGTTCACTTTCACAGTAGGAGCACTTTATACCAACACTACTACATACTACCCTCTCAAGTGAATCTACATACCAGAGCTCTGGGCCACGGGCAATTAAACTGTTATGGGTCCTGACTGGGTTATAATTGTATTCTTGTGTTAAGAACACACCCGGTCACTATGCCAGCACCAAATGTAAAAGATAAACCAACCTCTACTGAATGGATTTGAACCACAGCCCGTCTGAAATACTCTCTACCAACTGAGCTGAGAAATTCCCACTAACAATACTTTATACCAACACTACTACAATAGCACACTTTTAGTAAAGCCTTACTATACAGTTTATCTATATGTTGTACTAAACCAAATAACTTCTGGCTGGGTCAAATTTCGAGGTGCACCCAACTTTTGATAGAGCAGTTAATACCACAAGTCCTGTGATTGGTGATAAATCTGAGTGTCTTGGTTGCAAAAAGATATTAGGTTCATCTGGGCAAAAAATGTATACAATTTTATTTCATCTAGTACTACCGTGTCAAGTAGCCTTGTACTTCAAAGACGCTACCCATTATCTTTGAAATGAGCAGCTTGACCCCCAATTTTTTCTGATTTCCTTTAAGACTGAGAGGTGGTCGTATTTATATCCATGGTGTATATGTCAATTGATATGCTGCAGGTAGGAGTTTTAGCCACATATGTTACTATTGTTGTCTATGGGATTTCATTTGGTTGTATAAACCCTAAAAAATCCCTTGCTGCTAATTGAAAAGTTTGTTTTTGTTTAACGACACATTGATTTGTTTATCATCGGCTATTGGATGTCAAACATATGGTCATTCTGACACAGTCATAGAAAGGAAGCCCGCTACATTTTTCCATTAGTTAATAGTAGCAAGGGATCTTTTTTATACACCATCCCATAGAAAAGATAGCACATACCACGGCCTTTGATATACCAGTCATGATGCACTGGCTGGAACGAGATATAGCCCAAATGGGCCCACCGATGGGGATCGACCCTAGACTGACCGCGCATCAAGCGAGCGCTTTACCAAATGGGCTACGTATGTGCTAACGACACCACTAGAGTACACTGATTTGTTAATCATCAGCTATTGGATGTCAAACATATGGTCATTTTGACAGTCATAGAAAGGAAACTCGCTGCATTTTTCCATTAGTTAATAGTAGCTAGGGATCTTTTATATGCACCATCCCATAGAAAGTATAGCACATACCACGGCCTTTGATATACCAGTCATGGTGCACTGGCTGGAACGAGAAATAGGCCAATGGGCCCACCGACGGGGATCGATCGTAGACTGACTGCGCATCAAGCGAGCGCTTTACCACTGGGCTACGTCCTGTCCCTGCTGCCAATGGAAAATTATTACAGGTATCCTACCAAGACTGTCTGTCAACATTACTAAAACATTTAACATCCAGTGGCATCAAATACGATGTAGTCTGCGTAACCTAGGAAGGTATGTGGCATTTTTCAGTCATAACCAATTGGTTGACTTCTGTAGTTTCGAAATTTCAACTAGAAGGCAAGAAACTCATTTATATTGATGCTTGACAAAGACTCAGTCTTACTAGTATATTTGTACTGATATGCTACCTATAATGGGTAGCATATCAGTACAAATCCCATAGATTAGTATAACCAGCCTCTGTGGTGTCGTGGTTAAGCCATCGGACATAAGGCTGGTATGTACAGGGTTTGAAGCCCGGTACCGGCTCCACCCAGAGCGAGTTTTAACGACTCAGCGTAAGACTATTACACCCTCTTCTCTCTGACTAATTATTAACCCACTGTCCTGGACAGACAGCCCAGATAGCTGAGGTGTGTACGCATGTGCTTCAACCTTAATTGGATGTAAACACGAATATAAGTTGAAATTAAATTTGAAATGAAATGATTAATATAGTCTTCTGTATTAACATTGATTGACTAACCCACTGATACACCCATTCGTCCATCTGTCCTATTATCCATATCCACCCATACTTCCCTCCATCCATTCATTCGTCCGCCCATTAATCTATCCATCCAACCATTAATGCACATCCATCCATTAATCCTTCCATCCATCCTTAATTCAATTATTTATTTATCCATCCATCCATCATTTCATCCTTCCATCCATCAATGCAAATTTATCCAACAATTCAACCATCCATCTAGCCATCCTTGCCTCCACTCCTGCCTGCCACCCATCCATACACATCCATCCATTTGTCATCCGTCCATCCATCCATCCTTCTATCCATCCATATATCCATCCATCCATCCATCCTTCCGCCCATTTGTCATCCGTCCATCTTTCCTTCCATCCATTCTTCCATCCATCCATCTTTCCTTCCATCCATCCATCTATCCATTCTTAACCTATACTATTAATTCGTAACTAGATATGTGTATATGGATATGTTTATTTTTTCTTCAGCGTTTGCCAAAAACGAACAGAAAGTCCAAAAGATACTGAAATTGTTGCATTACCTGATGCCATTAGAGTAGAAAAAGGTGAGAAACACATTCAGTCATGCCACCCTTCCTTTCTTCTGTTCATTTAACTACCCATCCTTCTGTCTGTCTATATTCGTTTAACTACGCATCCTTATATGTCTGTTTATATTCGTTTAACTATCCATCTTTCTGTGTCTGTCTATATTTGTTTAACTACCTACCCTTCTGTGTCTGTCTATATATTCGTTTAACTACCCATCCTTCTGTCTGCCTATATTCATTTAACTACCCATCCTTCTGTCTGTCTATATTCGTTTAACTTCACATCATTCTGTGTCTGTCTATATTCGTTTAACTACTCACCCTTCTGTGTCTGTCTATATTCGTTTAACTATCCATCCATCATTGTGCAGTCAGTCAGTTATTAATTAATTCGCGTTTCTTTCTTCCTTCCATTCATTCAATCAATCAAGCAATAAAAATTCATCCTTTTGATATTTTATTGTATTAACCCGATTAATACATGTATATATTATTTTGCTGTCAATGGATATTTTTTCCCCAATACAACAAGACCTGTAAAACCGAGCATAACGTTTTGATAAGATTTAGATAAAATGCATCATATCAAACAACATTTGTGCCATCATGTTGACGTCATATTACCGATAAAGGTGAAATACTAAAACTGTGATTTACTAAATATAAAATTAAATTTTAGAAGTGTTATACAATAAAAAGAATTTGGTGCTCATGGTTTTTAATATGTAAGATATCAGCCTCGACAAGTACTGATTAACAGACTCTGTAGATATATTCCATATTAAAAAGCACTCGGGACGAATCCTCTGTATATGTATTTTAAAGGGACAGTCCTGAGTTTGCATTGTAAGATGTTTACGACTAATAAAATATCTCTTCGATTAAACTTACTTATTAAATATATTTTCTTGTTTAGAATATCAGTGTCTGTATATTCGATGTGTTTCTGGTCGTCTTAATATTTGTAAGAAGTCCAAACTGGATTTTGTCTTCAAATAATTTCGTACGTACGAAAAAATTAACCTAGTACAAATATTAGAAGGATCAGAAACACGTTTAATATATAACCACTAATATTTTATGCAGAAAAAATATATTTAATATGTAATTACAATCTTTAAAAAGTCTCTGTTAGTCGATAACAACTTAAAAATTGTAGTAAAGTCAGGGGTGTCGCTTTAACACCTGTCCTCAGATAACTAGAAAAATGTTCCACTAATAAAACGCTGTCATTTGTTTTTGTATAAATATAATTTCAGGCGCACCACCAGATAAACTGAAAACTCTTCTATTCTGTCCTCCTGCCGATTTCCCTGTAAGTGTTAGAAGTAGGGGTATCATGTTACACCTACCTCACGATATGATATGTATCACGATACACCTACCTCACGATACGATACGTATCACGATACATAGCCCACGATACATAGCCCTCGATACGATACGTATCACGATACATAGCCCACGATACGATACGTATAGCGATACATAGCCCACGATACGATACGTATCACGATACATAGCCCACAATACGATACGTATCACGATACATAGCCCACGATACGATACATAGCCCACGATACGATACATATCACGATACATAGCCCACGATACGATACATATCACGATACATAGCCCACGATACGATACATATCGCGATACATAGCTCACGATACGATAAAATTCAGGCGCACCACCAGATAAACTGAAAAGTCTTCTATTCTGTCCTATCGATTTTCCTGTAAGTGTTAAAATTAGGGGTGACACGATACACCTACCTCACGATACGATACGTATCGCGATGCACAGTCCACGATACGATACGTATCACGATACATAGTCCACGATACGATACGTATCACGTTACATAGCCCACGATACGATAGGTATCGCGATACATAGTCCACGATACGTAGCCCACGATACGATACGTATCACGATACATAGTCCACGATACGATACGTATCACGATACATAGCCAACGATACGATACGTTTCGCGATACATAGCCCACGATACGATACATATCGCGATATATAGCCCACGATACGTTACGTATCACGATACATACCCCACGATACGATACATACCAGGATACATAGTCCATGATACGATACGTATCACAATACATAGCCCACAATACGATATATATCATGCTACATAGCCCACGATACGATACATATCACAATACATAGCCCACAATACGATATGCATCACGATATGTAACCGACGATACGATACATATCGCGATACATAGCCCACGATATGATACATATCACAATACATAGCTCACGATACGATAAATATCACGATACATAGCCCACAATACGATACATAGCCCACGATACGATACATATCGCAATACCTCTTTCACCATAAAACATTACGTTGCGGCGTAAGTAAATTGATTTAAAAATATGAAATAAACCTGATGAAAGTAAAACATTGATTAAAAAACCTTTTAAAGGGACATCCCTGAGTTTGCTGCGCTTTCTAAGATGATATCGACTAACATGGACTTTTTAACGATTGTAATTACATAATATTCTATATAATATAATATATCAAATATATTTTTCTGCATAAAATATTAGTGGCTGTATATTAAACGTGTTTTTGATCGTTCTAATATTGGTACTAGGTTAAATTTCCTAAAATATTGTTTTTTTCGTATGTACGAAATTATTTGAAGACAAAATCCAGTTTGGGCTTCTGACAAATATTAAGACGACCAGAAACACATGAATATACAGACACTGATATTCTAAACAAGAAAATAATATATTTAATATGTAAGTTTAATTGTAGAAATATTTTATTAGTCGGAAACATCTTACAATGCAGCAAACTCAGGAATGTCCCTTTAATGTAGACATACCACATCATAGACATATTGGCATAAACTGGCACATATTATCCGCCCAGTGTCTTATTATTATTATTAATATTATTATTATTATTATGGAAATAACTTGTCAATAAGTACATACCAGTACAGATAGGGAGAGAGACAGACAGAAACTGTGGGAGTGAGGGGAGAGAGAGAGGAATGAATGAATGCATATTTAACGACACCCCAGCATGAAAAATACATCGGATATTGGGTGTCAAACTATGGTAAATGTTAACAGTAAATGATGAACCACATCAATATAAAGATTCAAAATTAAATTAAAAACAGTAAAAAGAACTGCGAAAAATACAAATGTCACAGATAGGTAATATTAATACCAGTACAAATTGGTGTTGGTAAATGAACACAGAATACAGAAATCGATACATGATCAAAATAAGAATCGATACACAAGCAAGGGCATCGTGTATCGTATCGTCAGCAGTAGCATCGCGATGCATCGGTATATCGTGATACCCCTAGTTAAAAACTTTCTTACAGATATTTGAAGAGATGCAAAATGGGCGTGGGTTCCTACTCCAGGCAGTGAGGAGGGTTATTTTAGGATAATTTCAGACAAATAAAATGTTCAGTGTTATAGAATATATATACTCTTCAGAAAAAGTAGGGGAACTCTAATAAGAATTTACAATTGCCAAAATTGTAAGGTATATTAGCTGTGGGGAATGATTATATGATAATGGTGAATTAATTTGGTAAACATTACAACCGGTAGTTCAGTATTACAGTAGGTTTTATGACCACCAAAGACCTTGAAGGACGATTGGGGTCAGACGTGAAATTTGAAAGTTGACGTTCTTTTATAAGTAAATCGCAAATTCAAACAATAACAACGACTAAAAACAAAACAACAACAACTGTATCATCAACAGAATGAAAACGATTGACAGAAATAATGTTCCACAGTGATTAATAGACCTTCCTCGAAATTTCAAAATCGAAAATGACACCCCACGTACGTGCAATGGAATATGTTTAGGTGAGTTAATAAACAGACGTGAAAGTTTCTTACTAGGAGGTCTGTGGTCAAAACGTCTAATAGTTGATATTAACATTAATATTTCAGGTTCCACTACTTGTTTGAAGAGTATATATATATTTAATATTTTGTTTAACGTCACCAGTCGAGGACACTGACAAATTAATCTCAGCTATTGGATTTGAAACATTTGGTATGTCTGACAAATAGCCTTAGAGAGGAAACCCGTTATCTATATTTTCATTAGTAGCAAGGGATCTTTTATATGTATCATCACACATACAGGATAGCACATACATGACCTATGATATACCAGTCATGGTGCACTGTAGGGATGGGACGATTCGGTTTTCAGTAGGCAAAACAAAAACACATGACATGATATAGCACATTATTTACAGAGGACGTTTTCAGTTTTATACAGGATTATGTACAGTATTGTACAGGATTTTATGTTGTGCTGTACATGATTTATGTACAATTTTATGCAGAACTTTTTATTGTTTTCCACAGGATTTTAAATAATATTGTACAGGACTTTGTATTGTTTTATATACCTGATTATACACACTGTTATACATTTCTGTTCTATACAGGATTTGGTACAACACATTGCAAATGTGTGCACATTTTTGCACAGAAGTACAATTACAGTTTTACATTTATACAATGTTACAGAAAATCTTTTATTTTGCAACTGCTTGTAACATGTTTTTTTTTATTAACATTGCATAGACATTTTGTGTATAGCTTTATTAGGTACCGTTACAGATCATGGCGATTTACCCATTTTGGGACAGAGTTATAGTGCTTGAACGTATGACATACGAAACATTGTTAGTCGTGGTAGGGGCGAAGTATTGGTTTAGCAGAACTCTCAGAATGTTTGTTAGTTTTATAGACAAAGTTTATTTTCATCAATATTTGCTAAATATTTTTAATTTTGCACAGTTTTATATGAATATTTCTTTTCATTTTCAACCTATTGTCGTCCTTATATCCAATTAAGGATCAAACACGATGTCCTGGGCACACACCTCAGTTATCTGGGCTGTCTGTCCAAGACAGTGAGTTAGTTGTTAGTTGGTTAGTAGTTAGTGACAGAGAAGAGGGTGTAGTGGCCTTACACCTACCCAATTGAGCCCTTAAGAACTCGCTCTAGGTTGGAGCCGGTACCAGGCTGCGAACCCTGTACCTATCAGCCTATATGGAAATGAAAAAGGAAGGAAATACTTTATTTAACGACACACTCAACACATTTTATTGACGGTTATATGGCGTCAGACATATGGTTAAGGACCACACATATATATTGAGGGAGGAAACCCGCTGTCGCCACTTCATGGTCTACTCTTGTTTCGATTAGCAGCAAGGGATCTTTTATATGCACCATCCCACAAACAGGGTAGTACATACCACGGCTATTGATATACCAGTCGTGGTGCACTGGCTGGCACGAAAAATTGCCCAATGGGCACACCGATGGGGATCGATCCCAAACCGACCGCGCATCAAGCGAACGCTTTACCACTGGGCTACGTCCCGCCCCTATATGGAAATATATTATAAATTTCAGGATTTCTGCCAGTTGGATGTGAAGGGGCAGTCTTTGCTACAGTCTCCAGATGACGACGAGTCATCTTTATCTACACGTCCAAGTCATCGTTACAGCCTGAAAATGTGAGTCATCCAGTTGGTTACTGTGTTAAAGTGCCACTGCCCATCCACGTCATCCGACCTCTCACACCTACACCCCCCCACCAAATCCATTCCCTGTGTGAAACTTAATTGTCCAGTTCAACATTAAACAGTTTGTCATTGCATATTCACCCACTCCCACACCGAAGGTGACTATAGATTTCGTTTCCATCATTCTGTCTGTCTGTCTGTCTGTCTGTCTGTCTCTGTCTCTCTGTCTGTCTGTCTGTCTGACTGTCTGTTAGTCCCACGTATAGTTTTCTGCATATTTTGTTTTTGTTTACAATGCCTCGTGATATTTTGTGTATAGCTTAAACAAGTACTGTTAAAGGTAGTAGTGTATCAAATAACTTCTGGCTGGGTCAAAGTTTGAGGTGCACCCAACTTTTGGTAGAGCAGTTAATACCACAAGTCCTGCCATTGATGATGCATGTAAGACTTGTGTGCTTGTTGTAAACAAAATTAGTTTCATCTGTGCCAGAAATGTATGGGATTGTATTTCATCTAGTAACACTGTGTCAAGTAGCTTTATGCTTGAAACATGTATGGGATACCTGTATAAAAAAAAGTACTCAAATTGTGTGTGGAACAAGGGTAGTCACAGACACTATTGTTATCTCTGAAATGAGCAGCTTCACCCCCAGTTTGTTTCTGATTTACTTTAAATGCGAGGTGTGGTATTTATATATGTGGTGTTTTTGGCAATTGATATGCTGCAGGTAGTAGTTTTAGCCACACATATTACTATTGTCGTCTATGGGATTTGATTTGGGGTATACACCCTAATGATCAAGTTGGACTTTCATGGCAGTGTACCAATTTTACCATAGAATTATGACCCACGAATGTAGGAGAGACAAGAATTTGTTGGAGCCGGTAGGTGACATGTACTCTCGGTACTCTCACAATCAGTGTGCTCTAGTGCCATTATTCGCTCAATGTTACAAATTCCTGCATAGCAACTGCCATCCAGATTTGCTGCCAACTATTGGGGTGTATAGCTTGCATCTGCATCTTTCTGTCTATTTGTCTGTCCCAACATGTTTATTATGAAATTTTGTGTATACTACAGCCTTATCATGTACAGATAAAGTTTGACTTTGACAGCGATTTACCCATGTTTTACACAGTTATGGCCCTTGAACTTAGGAGATATAGACATGTATTTAGCAGTACTCTCAACATGTTTGTTTCAATCCAAATTTAAATGATTATCACTTAACTATCATAATTAAAAAAAAAAAACCTCTGAAAGCCACCCATAACATTTAAAACAATGTTTCCAGTGTCATGAACTACAATAGGTATTCTTTTTACATTAATAGCAGCAAGCAAAGAATTAAACAATATATATATATATATATATATATATATATATATATATATATATATATATATATATATATATATATATAGTGGTTTTGAATATGGAAAATATCGATCGAATCTATGTTAATCGGTAATTGTCTATACTCGGCCGAGACAAATATAGATTAACCAGACGAGGTTGATATTTTACATATAAAAAAAAACACACGAGTAGCTAATTGTCTATATTATTTATTTTATAACACTTCGAAAATAACATTTTAATTCGATATTTATGTAATTTACAGTTATAAATTCAGCTTCATCGGTAATATGACGACATCATTATTAGCTCAAATGTAGTTTGACATCATGCACTATAACTAAATCTTACAAAATGTTACGCTCAGGTATACAAGTCTCGTTGGCTTGTAAACTAGTGACCCATTGACAGCAAAACATTAACTAGGTTAATAAGCTGTACATCAAAATATCAAATGGGTTTATAACATAGATATTATTGACAAGTTATAAAATAAAACTTTATTATATACCAATTCAATCTTACTATAGTAATAAAGACATTTTCAAACTGTGTGACAAATTTATGTGGACCGGAACTTTTAAATGAGGAATTATCTTTTTATTTTTACTTGAGTTAGCGCTGTTTTGTTACTTATGTCATATATGATTTACAAATTTAGAAACATTACGCAAGATTGCTGCAGAGTATGATTCTTAACAGTAGGTAAATCCATGAAAGGAGTATTGATTATTGATGTAATAAATTCTAAATATGACGTTAAATTAAAAACATTAAAGGGACATTCCTGAGTTTACTGCATTGAAAAATGTTTCCGACTAATAAAATATTTCTACGATTAAAATTACATGACAAATATATTTTCTTGTTTAGAATATTAGTGTCTGTATATTCAGTGTGTTTCTGGTCGTCTTAATATTTGTAAGAAGCCCAAACTGGATTTTGTCTTCAAATATTTTCTTACGTACAAAAAAATATATTTTAGAAAATAAAATGAAATTTAACGTAATACAAATATTAGAACGATCAGAAACACGTTTAATATACAGCCACTAATATTTTATGCAGAAAAATATATTTGATGTGTAATTACAATCGATAAAAAGACTGTTAGTCGATCACATCTTTAAAATTGCAGCAAACTAGGGAATGTCCCTTTAATTTAAAAATAATAAATTAAGATATGTAGTAAATACAAAACCTGACATACGTTGTTTTCGCTTCTTATTTGTTGTACAAGTTTATTTTGCGCAAGTACATATCACTCGTAAGAAAGAAAGAAATGTTTTATTTAACGACGCACTCAACACATTTTATTTACGGTTATATGGCGTCAGACATATGGTTAAGGACCACACAGATATTGAGAGACAGAACGCGCTGTCGCCACTTCATGGGCTACTCTTTTCGATTAGCAGCAAGGGATCTTTTTTATGCACCATTCCACAGGCAGGATGGTACATACCACAGCCTTTGATATATCAGTCGTGGTGCTCTGGCTGGAACGAGAAATAGCCCAATTGGCCCAACGACCGGGATCGATCCCACACCGACCGCGCATCGAACGAGCGCTTTACCACTGGGCTACGTCCCGCCTCTCATACCACTCGACTGCTACGTGGTATCGTAATATGCATTCTTGCACAAAATAAACTTGTTCAATAAACAGGAAAAGAAAACAATATATGTGTCTTGAACACATCCACCGGAGAATCTCGGAGAATGTGCCCAATACAGTAGTGCTTGAACCTACAGTGGATCTAAACTCGAGTCAAATGGTTGATTGATTGAACAACGTATGCTCTGTTATGAATTGTGTGTTTGTATTTGTTTTGAAGATCCATGCCAAGAGTCAGCCCAGGTCTGAGTATAAATGGTAACATGTATACCTGGACAACGTATGTGATGTTCTGTATTCTGTATTTGTATTGAAGATCCATACAAAAAGGCAGGCCAAGTCTGAGTATAAATGGTAACATGTATACCTGGACAACGTATGAGATGTTCTGTATTCTGTATTCTGTATTTGTATTGAAAATCCATACAAAAAGGCAGGCCAAGTCTGAGTGTAAACGGTAAAATGTATACCTGGACAATGTATGTGATGTTCTGTATTATGTATTTGTATTGAAGGTCCATACAAAAAGGCAGGCCAAGTTTGAGTGTAAATGGTAACATGTATACCTGGACAGAGGAGCCAGATTGCAACATGGAAGTCACTAAAATCTATATGACTGGACACCCCGGCGAGCTGCTCAAGTCTCAACTCACAATCGTCAACGAGGGGACCACCAGTGTCTACTTCGACTGGGAGGTGAGACTTTACGGTTTTACCGTCCGTCTGTATCTCTATCCTTCTGTCTGTCTGTTTGTTTGTCTGCGTGTACTATCTGTCCATCTGTCCCACCTTGCCATAGTTAGACACCCAATAGCTGACGTATTTTTCATGCTGGGGTGACGTTAAACATCTATTCTATTCTATCTGTCCCACATATACATCTGTCTACTTCGACTGAAAGGTGAGAGCTTACGTCTTTACTATCTGTCTGTCTGTCTATCTGTCCGTGCATATGTATGTCTGTCTATTTGTCTGTACCACATATACAGCTGTCTACTTGATTGGGAGGTGTGTGTTTATATTTTTACTGTCTATCTGTCCGTCATATACAGCTTTCTACTTTGACTGGTAGGTGAGAGTTTACGGTTTCTCGGTCTGTCTGTCTGTCCATCGTCGTCTGTCCGTCATATACATATGTCTACTTTGATGGGGAGGTAAGTTTCGTGTTTACTGTCTGTCTGTCTGTCCATGTGTCCATCTATCTCACATATACAGCTGTCTACTTCGACTGGGAGGTGAGAGTGTACGTTTTCACTATCTGTATGTCTGTCTGTCCATATATCTGTCTGTCTGTCTATCTGTTCCACATTTTCATTGTCTGTCTGTCCATCTGTCCCACATGTACAGCTGTCTACTTCGACTGGGATGTGAGAGTTTACATTTTCACTGTATTTCTGTCCATCTGTCTGTCTGTATGTATGTCTTTCTGCCTGTCCGTCTGTCCATTTGTCCCACATATACAGCTGTCTACTTTGACTGGGAGGTGAGAGTTTACGGTTTTACTGTCTCTCTGTCCATCTGTTTGTATATCTGTCTGTCTATCTTTCCGTCTGTCCCACATATACAGCTGTCAACTTTGACTGAGAGGTGAGAGTTTATGTTTTCACTCTCTGTCTGTCCATCTGTGTGTCCATCCATATATCTGTCTGTCTATCTGTCCATCTGTCCGTCTGTCATTCTGGTCATCTGTCCTATATATACAGCTGTCTACTTCAAGTGAGACAGAGTTTACATTTTCACTGTCTCTCTGTCTGTCTGTCTGTTCATCTGTCTGTTCATTTGTTCCAGCTGTGTATTTCAACTGGGAGGTGAGAATTTACATTTTCACAATGCCTCAAGATATTGAGCTGTGTATAACTTCATCACGTAGAGTTACATTTTCATTCCATTTACTTATTTTTGTGCTTATATCTAAGTATGGTTTAAGCATGCTGTCCTGGGCACACACACACACACACACACACAATAGTTACAATTTCAGTATGTTGTATATTTGTATTATATAAACTGTCAATGTCTGATTTAATACCATTTAAATCTCTTGTGCATTTTTAATATTTAAAATTTCAATCTCTTGTATATTTTTAATACATGTAGTTATAATTTAAATCTCTTATATATTTTTATTATTTAAATTGTCAGTATCTGATGTAATACAGTTTAAATATCAGGTATATTTTTAATAGATAAAATTTCAATCTGTGGTATATATTTATTATTTAAAGTGTCGGTATCAAATTTGAGGGTGCTTTGATAAGAAAATTAAAGCCCCTTGGTATACTCTGTTTTTTTTTATAGGGTTTTTCTTGTTCCATGAATGATATATCAAAGACCGTAATATGTGCAATCCTGAAAAACTGCATAATAAAAATACCCCACTTCTAAAGGAAAAATGTGGCAGGTTTCCTATAAAAGGATATATCAAAATTATGAAATGTGCTCTAATGTTGTTGTTACATAAAACAAACTTTAACTTTAACCCTTTGATTAATTTCCAAGTGTATATATTATTTATTTTCCATATTTTCAGTTACCAAGTGAAAAGAAAGACACGTTTGGTTTGAACCATCACAAACATTATAAATTCTACCGCCATGGCAGAGACAGTAAGTAAAGAAAACCAGACAAATAACAAGTAATTGTGGAAATCCCCATCCCCCTTGCAGGGGTATATATGTAACAAAATTTACCCCCATGGCAATATTCCCTATGATATATAACCACAAAGGGGGACTATCCTAGTTAAATACTCGCATCATTGAAATTTAGCCCTCTCCCCAGTACACAGAAAGCTATATTTTCTAGTATATTTACCTCTTGTGGGGAAATGTTAATGAATGTTTAACGACACCCCAGCACGAAAAATACATCGGCTATTGGGTGTCAAACTATGGTAAATGTAAACACAATGTGATGATCAACATCAATATAAAATTTCAAGATTTGAACAAAGCACAGTGTAAAGAACTGTGCAAAAATACAAAAGGGTTAAAGGTTCTGATACATAAGTACAAAGAGTATATAGATGGCTCCTGAATACCAGGCCACAGAGGACTGCCACTCTCAAGAGGGTGTTTATAGGCGATTTCACCCTTACACTGCCACAAAGAGGACTGCCACTTACAGGATGTCCTTTATTGGAGATTTCATCTTTACACTCGCAAAGAGAACTGCTATTCTGAAGAGGTCGGTTACTAGAGAATTAATCATCCTTTCACTGCCACAAAGAGATGAGATTAGAAGGAGACGATGGTGGATGGATTGGTCATCGCTCCGGAAACCAGCATCGAATATCACCAGGCAGGTTCCAACATGGAACCCACAAGGCAGAAGAAAAAGAAGCCGCCCAAAGAACACATGGCGAAGGAACCTCCAGGTGGACACCAAGAAGACAAGATACACCTGGAGGCAGCTTGAAACCAAAGCCCAGGACAGACAACTCTGGAAACTGTAGTCAATGACCTATGCCCCAGAAGGGACGAAGGGTATAAGAAGAAGACACTGCCACAAAGAAGTTTGCCTCTCCCAGACTAGTTTACTAAAACAAAACGAACAGAACATCTCATTGGAATAAGGACAGTTGTGATGACATGCACTCATGAATCACTGTCATAACAGAGATGATATCAGGTGTTCGTGAAAGGTGAGCATATCCTGACACACAGGTGACACCCTTCATGAAAACTGACACCACAGCTGTCAAGTCCGTCACTTCTTTTAAAGGGCCCCTGTGCGTGCTGTAACCTCACCGTGGTGCCGGGGTGTAACATTATCTTTGAGAATGGCCAATACAGCACAAATTTAAGTTTAGAGTAAAATTCGGTGTCCTAAAATTCTGTGATATTTGTATTTGTATTTTTGCACAGTTCTTTACACTGTTTTTGTTTAAACCTTGAATTTTTATGTTGATGTTGATCATCACTTTATTTATTTGCATTACCATAGTTTGACACCCAATAGCCGATGTATTTTTCGTGCTGGGGTGTCGTTAAACATTCATTCATTCATTCATTCATTCTTTTAAAGGGAAATTCCTGAGTTTGCTGCAGTTGGTAAGATGTTATCGACCAACAAAGACTTTTTGACGATTGTAATTACATATCAAATATATGTTTCTGCATAAAATATGAGTGGCTGTATATTAAACGTGTTTTCTTGCAAATATTAAGACGACCAGAAACACATTGAATATACAGACACTTATATCCTAAACAAGAAAATATATTTAATATGTGAGTTTAATCGTAGAAATATGTTATTAGTCGAAAGCATCTTACAATGCAGCAAACTCAGGAATGTCCCTTTAAATTGATGAAAAAATTATAAATGTGCAAGAGTTTCACCAAATATGGAATAGCATCAGCCATAATTTGTGGACAGTTATGCATCATATTTAGTAGATATAACCTCTACATTTCTACCACATGTTTAATTTCATTAACTGATTTTCGTGCTTATATCCAATTAAGGTTCAAGTACGATGTCTTGGGCACACACCTCAGCTATCTGGGCTGTCTGACCAGGACAGTGGGTTAGTTATTAGTTTTAAATGAGAAGATATAGTGGTCTTAAACCTACCCATTGAGTCACTCGCTCTGGTTGGGAGCCGGTACCGGGCTGTGAACCCTGTACCTACCAGCCTTATGTCTGATGGCTTAACCACGACACCACCGTGGCCGGTATGTCTACCACAAAACATTTTGAATGTCCTTTGGATATTGTAACCGTTACCCTGATGGAACAACATCTGTGCCAGAGTATTATGACATTGTTTGAAATCTGCAGATCTTGGTGTGGGGTCGTAACGGGATGTTGACCAGGTCGAGGTCGATCACGGACACTCCCAGTCTGTTAATGACATTCAGCAAGTCGTCCAATAGTTGATGGATGGACTCTGAAGGTCCTAGCAACTTGGCTTTGTGAAGTCCCCCCTTAAACCATGCCCAACGCTCGCTCCCTTTGTTCTTCTCTGAGTCGTGGCATTCTTAATGTGACGAGGAATATGACACCGTTACGTGACTTTTATGTGTCCACATACTGGCATTTCACGTGCATTGCATGCAGCATGACTGGGCATGTAGTGAACGCATTTCACACCATTTTGTGTGTTTATGCTATTGTATGTGTAACGAGAACAAAACCCAGACAAAAGTACCAATC
>NC_054703.1:745920-817849 GCF_016097555.1 Gigantopelta aegis
CACACACACACACACACACACACACACACATGCATGCACACACACGTACACACAGAGACAGACACACACACACACACACACACACAGACACATACACAGAGAGAGACACACACACACACACACACGAGCACACACTCACACAGAGAGACACGCACGCACGCACAGACAGAGACACACCCACGCGCGAACACACACACACACACACACAGACACACATTGTAATCATGTCATACTATATTTTAATATACATAATCATCATCATCATCATCATCATCATCATCATTATCATCATAATCATTTACAGTTTTGAAATTCTGTCTGTGACAATAGATGAAATTGTGTCCGTGTCGCAGTGGATTAAGAGTATTCTTCCTAGTGCAGGTAGGTTGTTGTTCATCTACGCAATACATTAAATTAAATTGGGGTTTTTCTTGTTGCATCCAGTACATCACAACTGGTCAAGGGTCATGGGATATGTACTGTACTCTCCGTATCAAAGACTGTGGTATGTGCTGTCCTGTGGGATGGTGCATATAAAAGATCCCTTGCTACTAATGAAAAATGTAGCGGGTTTCATAAAAGACTAAACGTTAAAAGTTACTGATAATAATAAATTAATGATTATGCTTTAGTTGTGTTAAACAAAACAAAATAACTTTTTTTCTTTATAGACAAAAAATACAACAAATGCAAAGCATTTTTTTTCTTGTTCATAAAAGAAATACACGAAGTGCTTAAAGATTGTACTAGAGCAAATAACTTCCGGCTGGGTCAAAGTTCGAGGTGCACTGAACTTTTGATAGAGAAGTTAAGACCACAAGTCCTGTAATTGGTGATAAATGTGAGTGTGTTGGTTGTAAAAAAGGTAGTTTCATCTTGGCAAAACATGTGTGGTATTTTATTTCATCTAGTACCACTGTGTCAAGTAGCCTTGTGCTTGAAACATGTATGGGGTACCTGTAAAAAAAGTACTCAGATTGTGTGCGGAACTAGGGTAGTCTTTAGACGCTACCCGTTATATCTGAAATGAGCAGTTTCACCCCTAATTTTTTCTGATTCCCTTTAAGGGTGAGGGGTGGTAGTATTTATATCTGTGGTGTTTATTTCGATTGATACACTGCAGGTAGGAGGTTTAAGCCACATATGTTAGTATTGTCGTCTATGGGATTTTATTTGGCAGTATACACCCTATGTTCTAAATAGCAGTGTCTTATGTTTGCAATAAAATTGATAATAATACGCGTTATTAGCCAACAGTAATACACCAAAAGCAATAAAAAAAAAACTTTTTATTTTGTACAATATGCATGACGATTATCAGGGGTATACAACTTGAATTTTTCAGACAACCGATATGTCATTCGTGTGGTTTTAGTGTTTACACGAACGATTTTCTTCAGTAGTTCAGATACAAATGCAAATTTTAATGGATCACGGTAATTAAACGTGAATGCAATATGAACGAATTTCGTAGCTTTTCACCATCAAATGTCCTATCATAAATCCTTTTTTTTTAAATGTATGCTAGAACCAACTTGAAAGCTGCCCGTTTACACACAACCCCATCAGTTCCTTTACAGGGGAGTACTTGGTGCCAAACAATAATCTGAATGAAATGATAATAGACAGGGATTTGCCGGAAGCATTGAGTTTTATGCTTCCGGGTCTGAATGGAAAGTACCGAAATTATGCGAATCCTATATCGGCCAAAATAACCAGCAATCGGCAATGTAGGCCCGTTATTTTATTATTTTCTTCCAAAAACAGTGGAAAAAAAAAAATAGCCAACACGTCTTTTTAAATTTTCTGACGAACGATTACAGCTTTTGCACACACGATCGGTCGTTTATGTTGATATTGGTTTTGCATAACCGACAGACGAACGACAAAATCGTTCGTGCCAAATTTTATGCCCTGATTATGAATTTGCCATTAACATTCTCAATACCATATGATGATAGTCATGACCAGAGGCAGCTATATCAGGTGGGGGTTCGGGCGGCACGTATCTCAGTGGTACAGCGCTCGCCTGATGCGCGATTGATCTAGGATCGATTCCCTACGGTGGACCCATTGTGCTATTGTTTTTTCCAGCCAGTGCTCCACAACTGGTGTAACAAAGGCCGCGGTATGTACTATCCTGTCAGTGAGATGGTACATATAAAATATCTCTCATGGGCTAATCGAAAAGAGTAGCCCATGAAGTGGCGACAGCAGGCTTCCTCCCTCCGTATCTGTGTGGTCCTTAACCAAATGTCCAACGCCATATAACCGTAAATAAAATGTGTTGAGTGCGTCGTTAAATAAAACATTTCCTTCCGTCCATATCAGGTGCTTTGTCTGTCTTCAGGTCAGGTCATAGGGTTTAACGTGCACATTTAGATCAAGCTGTTGACATGTAGCGCACGCCTGTGAAAGGTGTCAGCCCATGCCGGCTCCTCCGTCCAGGTCAGGAAAAGGGTTTGGGGAGGGTGGTAGGAGGGACCGCCCGTGCTGGTACATGTAAGTGCAAGAGATCACCAGAATCCCGACCAGGTTCTATAGTGGACGGGGTCATTTGTAGTGCTATTGAATTTTGAATCTGCCATAGGATTAAGCCAAGAGCAAAGGATTGCGCAATTTGCATGGGGCATGGTCGGTTGTTGGGAGTATCTCGTGGGAATCTACAGTGAAGAGCTGCTTATAGCCACATCTGCCTGTAGGAGGACTGCCACTTTTATAAAGCGCACCAATATAGAAATCAAAAACCTTTTCACAGTTTCCTTAAACAATGGGACATCGAAGGTATGTTCAGGACGGTGAGCAATCACAGTCGCAAGCTAAACTGATTTTTTTATTTTAATGTTAAAATAATGTTATATGATACAAGACGATTGTACCGGTCAAACTGTCCGTGAGCGCTTGGCCTCATGAATACACTGCCGATTGGAAAGGAATGAATGAATGAATGGATGAATGTTTAACGACACCCCAGCATGAAAAATATATCGGCTACTGGGTGTCAAACTGTGGTAAATCAAAACATGAAGTGATGATCAACATCAATATTAGAATTCAAGAGTCAAATAAAAACACAGTGTAAAGAACTGTGCAAAAATATATCACAGATAAATAAATTAAAATTTACAATAAAGGTCAGTATCACGTAGAAACTGTAATATAAGTTCTGGATGGAATCGAAAGGATTCCATCACATTACGTTGACCAAATATATCTTTTCGAGTTTCTTTAAGATGCTTACACTCTACCAAAATGTGGTGCACCGTCAGAGTACACTGACAGGGCTCACATTGAGGTGGAGGATCTACCGATTGGGCTCCTGTCGCGAATCAGGTTCCCGATCTTATCGGAGGTCGGACTCTGGATGGGTGTGTTCGAAACCCTAGTGGTATATGAGCACGTTAAACTAGTTACCTACCTACCTACCGATTGGGCTATTTCTTGTTCCAACCAGTGTAACAAAGGCTGTGGTATACTGTCTGTGTAATTATGCTGCATATAAATGATCCCTTAGTAGCCCTTATGTAATGACAGCAGCAGGTTTGCTTTCTCATTACCTGTGTGGTCCTTAACCATCTGATGCCATATGTCCATAATTAAGAGGCATTGTGTTGAACAAAACAAATCCTTCAAGCCTGTGCAAATGCCATGTGAGAACACCTGATGTCATCACCGTTTTGACAGTGATTCATTAGTGCATGTCATCACAGCTGTACTTATTCCAATGAGCTCTGCCCTGTGCTAGTTTTAATTTAGTAAACTAGTCTGGCAGTGGCAGTCCCCTTTGTGGTGATGCAACAGGGGATGAAGTTTCAGTAAAGGATTTCCTCAGGAGTGGCTGTCCTCCTATAGACAAGGCACTAGATAGCGATGCATGGAATCAACCACTGTTTTGACAAATATCCAATCGACTTTGTATTGTGCAAAGATACGGCCGTGATCGTGAGTTACAGTTTTGTCGTTCAGATTATATCAAGGCAGGAACTGCAGCTATTTGGCAGACTATTTTGAGGGAAAGGTAGCCTGGAATAATTACTTTTCATCTCATTCGACCAGCACGCAGAAAAGTGAGTTTGTTCATATCTCAATAAACGTAAACATTACGTAATCATCTGACGACTTCTCTTTATATTGGTATTTTGTGTTATTGAATGTTATTGTTTTAGACCAAAACAATTATTCAAAATAACTTTTAGTGTTATTATTAGTAAGTATGTAAGTAAGTAAATTGAATTATAAGGATTGTATGTTATTTATTTTATGTTCATCTGATGGGTACGAACACAATTAATCATCCACAAACTTAGCATAGCCGACTGACACAATTTGCAGATGACGTATTTTGTTCATATACCCCGATGAACATAAGAGAAATAACCAGACAATCCTCAACTGAATTTGTTTTAAATTTATGTTTTTAGATCTTCCTCAAACGGAGGCTGGCAAATCTGACATGTGGTTGGACACTGAAGGAAAGTTCTCTTTAAAAAATGTTAGTATTAGTGACATCTCATCACACTTAAAACTGCAAGGACCAGTTTCACAAACCATTGTAAACCAAAACAGCTATAAAACGTCACTGCACCTAGTTTTGCACATAAACATAAATTTACGTCTAAACCACAATTCGTATTAGGCCAAACAAATTAAATTTCTAGTCTCTGGTCATCGCGCGCGTCAATTTCTTTTTTAATTTCCCGTGGTATGATGTCACTTTTTTCCTGGCTTTTTTTTCTTGGGCATAAAAACGCATTTGAAGCTAAAATGGTCTGTATGGTGGTTTGGACCATTATCTTTCTTTAATTCCTCTCTAAAACAGGTCCTGTTGTTCTGAATAAGTAGCTTCAGGCACGGCAGATCGGTATGGGTGAGGGGTTTTGTGTAATTCTGAATCAAAAAATATTATTGGTAGTAAATCGTAAGGCAGAGATATATCTTACTTGTAGAATGCAGGAAATTGCATTTCAGGACATCTAGTTTTCAGCATTTTACGGAGGAATGATGCGCGGTCAGTCTGGGATCGATCCCCATCGGTTGACCTATAAGGCTATTTATCGTTCCAACCAGTGCACCACGACTGGTATATCAAAGGCTGTGGTTTATGCCATCATGTCTGTGGGATGGTGCATATAAAAGATATGGTAATTTTGTACACCAACCCAGGTTTTTGGCAATGCATAATGCTAAACATAGTAACACCCAAACAATAAATAAAAATTAATCATCTAATGGTGTCAGATAATTATTTATTGCATAAAACCCCAATATCATCATTATAGCCTTTTGGCGGCCAACCAAAAACCATATTTGGGCTCTGCTGAGAAAACGTAGTTAACCTGGAAGTGTTACCCAAACGTTTTCTGAAGGCCTTGGTATATAAATGTTTTTATTTTTTTAAAGTTAACTCTGCAAACGAAAAAAGGAAAGAAAGAAATGTTTTATTTAACGACGCACTCAACACATTTTATTTACGGTTATATGGCGTCAGACATATGGTTAAGGACTACACAAATTTTGAGAGGAAACCCGCTGTCGCCACTACATGGGCTACTCTTCCGATTAGCAGCAAGGGATCTTTTATTTGCGCTTCCCACAGGCAGGATAGCACAAACCATGGCCTTTGTTGAACCAGTTATGGATCACTGGTCGGTGCAAGTGGTTTACACCTACCCATTGAGCCTTGCGGAGCACTCACTCAGGGTTTGGAGTCGATATCTGGATTAAAAATCCCATGCCTCGACTGGAATCCGAACTCAGTACCTACCAGCCTGTTGACCGATGGCCTAGCCACGACACCACCGAAGCCGGTCTGCAAAAGAAAAATGTACGCGAACTACCCTCAAAGCCTATACTAATATGAAGGGAACTGATGGCACAGCCAGCTAAAGCATGCATAGTTTTCCTTTCATTCATCGTGTACTGCATTAATTGAGTACTACTCTGCCTACCTTGGCTATTCCAACATTTTGTCTTCACCCCTGAATATTAAATTTTGTCTTCTTTTACTGATAGATTGATTTCTGGTAAAAACATTTATAAGTTCTGGTATGGGTTTATAAGTTAATAATCTTGTTTTTATGAGTGTTAATGTTATAAATTCATTATAGAGTTACAACGTACATGCAAATTTGTTTGTTCCCTTTTGACGCACATGGACTATACATGTATCCTAAGGCCAAAAAAAAGAGAAAAAAGAGTCGGTCTCTGGTCTCACCAAAGTTCCAGAAGCATGGATTACACAGAAAAGGTGGATATATTTGATACCGAAATAAGGGGCATATTTAAATTGAAATCCAAATGCGTCCTAGTTCATGTGCGATGGCATTTTGGCTCCAAATGCGGTTTTACGTCATAGCAAGAAGAGCCCGGCAAAATTTAAAACAAATATAAACTTGACGCGCACGGGTCAAAACCGACACGCACGCTGACCAGAGACCAGAAATTCATTTTGTTTCTTAATATAATGTTTTGGGTATGTACTAAATTATTTGATGATAAAATCATTCATAATATTAATTTATGTGTTTCTGGTTATCTGAAAGTTTGTAACAGCTATTCACTAGTGAATTCAGTCAAGACCTTGTCGAAACTCCTCTTTGACTCTGGCGTGTGTAGAGATATGACCTGGGTTGTAACAACTGTTTTGACTTTCAAATTCCTTTCCATATAATGATTCTTGTATTGCTGCTGATACCAAGCCATTATGAAGAAAATAAGAGGATGGTATTTTTGTAATAAAAATAGTAACAAAAGTAATAGTAGCATTAGAAGTAACAATAACTATTACTATTACTGTACGAGTACTATAGTAGTAATTGTAGTAGCAACAATACAAATTATTATTATTGTTATTATTATTATATTTACTAGTTTAAATAATATTAGTATTTATTATTATTATTATTATTATTATTATTATATTTACTAGTTTAATTATTATTATTATTATATTTACTAGTTTAGTATTAGTATTTATTATTATTATTATTATTATTATTATTATATTTACTATTTTAATTAATATTAGTATTTATTATTATTATTATTATTATTATTATTATTATTATTATTATTATTATTATTATTATTATTTATATTATATTTACTAGTTTAATTAATATTAGTATTTATTATTATTATTATTATTATCATTATTATTATATTTACTAGTTTAATTAATATTAGTATTATTATTATTATTATTATATTTACTAGTTTAGTATTAGTATTTATTATTATTATTATTATTATTATTATTATCATATTATTATTATTATTATTATTATTATTATATTTACTAGTTTAATTAATATTAGTATTATTATTATATTTACTAGTTTAGTATTAGTATTTATTATTATTATTATTATTATTATTATTATCATTATCGTATTATTATTAGTATTATTGTTATTATTAAATTTACTAGTTTAATTAATATTATTATTATTATTATTATTATTATTATTATTTACTAGTTTAGTATTAGTATTTTATTATTATTATTATTATTATTATTTGTTAATATTTATTGTTACTATGTTTCTTATTGTGTTTGTTATATTTAACATGTTATTTATTGTCTTTATTATAATCATCTCTATTAATATTTTCACAGCTGGTTGGTACCGCAACTCCAAGTGGATCAGGTTTTGGTACCAAAGCTGCACGTGGTACTCGGTTTGGTTCCACATCACCACGTGGTTCACGCGTTAATTTAAAAACTCGAAGTGGTTCACGGTTTGGTTCCACATCACCGCGTGGTTCACGCGTTGATATAAAAACTCAACGTGGTTCACGTGTTGATATAAAATCTCGAAGTGGTTCACGTGTTGATATAAAATCTCGAAGTGGTTCACGTGTTGATATAAAAACTCGAAGTGGTACATATATTGGTGCTAAAGCTGCAAGTGGTATGCGTGTTGGCAGTGGACACATGGAAATGAATGATGATGATGACGCAACAGACCAACTTAGTTGTATGAAAATATTTCAGATGTCAAAACCAGCGACAAAATATCATCAAAAGTTTTATATCATGGTAAGTCCCATTAAGTTGTTTGCCAACACCAATCATTCATTTTATGTGTGTATGTTGTTGTGTGGATTTTCCTTTTTTTGTCAAGTATTTCAGTTTGGCTAGATGACGAAATAATGGAAAAATTCTTTTGTTCAACAATTCAATGATGGCTTGATGTTACTCCTTTTACATTCATCGGAGTGTGAACCAAAAACTAGTTTTTTGGGGTTCATACCCAGATGAACATAAAATAAATAACAGACAATACTTATAATTAAATTTGAAACATACTTACTAATAATAACATTAAAAGTTCATATTTTATTTTGAATAATTTTTTTGGTTAAAACAAATTACCACTATAAAATGACGTCATAAGACATGACGTTCCCTGACGACGTAATTTTTACATTCAACGAGGTATGAACAAACTCCCGTTGCTATATCTGGACCAATAGGGTGCTTTGATAATGTAACGAATGTAACGGACATTTTATTATTTTGGCTTGATGTAAAACATCCTACAGGAAGGATGAAGCAGTCTTATGCATCGGTCATACATATTGACGCATTCATTTATTTTAAAGAAGGACCCTCCTCAGTGTGAATACTGTCAGTGTACACTGACTGTGCGCCACATTTTGGTAGAGTCTGATCATCTCAAGCCGACGAGAAATGATATATTTGGCAACAGAAATGTTTTGGAATCGTTTAAATTACATCTAGAATTAATTGTAAAGTTTTTAAAACACTTTGACTTCTATACAAAGTTTTAAAATATAATTACCTTGATTTTATGTATTATATTATACTTTCTTTTCCCCCACAGCCCCTTACACTGTGGTTTTACATGAATATATATAAATAATATTTCCATATACTTACAATTTGTGACACCCAATAGCCGATATGTAATTTTGTGCTGGGGTGTCGTTAAACATTCATTCATGCATTCATTTGATGTAAAACAAAAAAAAAAAGAGGAAAAGTAATTTAATTTTTTTAAACGTTCTGTTTTCATGTCCAATTTGTAAACATTGGTGGTGAAGATATGAATAAAACAAAATTACTCAAATAGTGAAGAATGCCATCTGCCCACAAAGTTTGAAATTATACACTATACAAAATTACAATCTCTTTCTAGTAGAAACAGCTTAAAAATGAATAACCAAATATAGGGTTTAATAGGATTTCTATGTACCAGAGACATATATGGTTAAGAATTTAGTATGCTCTCTAACTAGTAGAGGCAGATTAAAAAACCCCAGAATAATCAAATAATTACTGATGGAAAGAAATAAGGCAACACATAAAACTGCAGACCAAATTTAATTCACAACTAGCGTAGTAATGTCTGTATTGCATACCAAGTTGTAACATGGGGTTGAACGTCTGTAGTGTTGAATGTGCTGCCTATATCTTCCCAGTCAACTTTCTGACAATATGAATTGATTTTTAATGCAGTCATTATATCTTGTTGCTATCTGTGTTATCCTTTATTTCTCTCCATCAGTATTTAGAATTTAATTAATAGGATCTCTACTAGAGACTGATTTAAAAAAAAAGCAAATACAGAGTTGAATAGCATCTCAACTAGAAATGAATAAACAAATATAGATTAATAGGATCTCTAACTTCATCTAATAATCCAATATGGAGTTTAATAGGACCACTGGTAGAGACATTAAAATATGAATAATCAAGTATAGAATGTAGTAGGATTTTTAAATAGTATAGACTGATTAGAACACGAATAATCCAATATAGAATTGAATATGATCTCTAACTAGTAGAGAATGACTAAAAAACAAGAGGAATAATTATTTACATATATATATATATATATATATATATATATATATATATATATATATATATACTAGTTAAACATCGTATTAAATTCTATATTTGATTATTCGTCTTTAATTTGTTTCTAGTAAGATAGATAGAGATCCTGTTAGATTCTACAGATTAGAACGCAAATAATCCAATATAGAATTGAATATGATCTCTAGTAGAAAATGACTAACAAATTTAGAATTTAATATAATGTTTAACTAGTAGACAGATTAAACAATCAAATATATAGAATTTATTTAATATGATATCTAACTAGTAGACACAGATTATAAAATATCAAATACAGAGTTTAATAGGATCTGTAATTAGTAGTTGGATTAAATAATGAATAATCATATATAGACAGCGCCCTCAATAGTTTAAGAAGTAGCAGGCTACAACAGTGATGATAGCAGGGGGCAAAGCAGGGGGTCTGGGGGCCCTCCCCAAGAAACATTTGAAAAATCGAACCTCTGAGATGCACCTGGTTTGGATCCCTTTTGTAGGAGACTTTATTAAAGAAGATACAGGCTGGTAGGTACTGGGTTCGGATCCCAGTCGAGGCATGGGATTTTTATCGAGATACCGACTCCAAACCCTGAGTGAGTGCTCCGCAAGGCTCAATGGGTAGGTGTAAACCACTTGCACCGACCAGTGATCCATAACTGGTTCAACAAAGGCCATGGTTTGTGCTATCCTGCCTGTGGGAAGCGCAAATAAAAGATCCCTTGCTGCCTGTCGTAAAAAGAGTAGCCTATGTGGCGACAGCGGGTTCCTCTAAAAACAGTGTCAGAATGACCATATGTTTGACGTCCAATAGCCGATGATAAGATAAAAAATCAATGTGCTCTAGCGGCGTCGTTAAATAAAACAAACTTTACTTTTATTAAAGAAGAGAAAGCACTTTTTTTTTACCATCAACGAAAAGTAGGCGGCGGCAAAAGCTGTTTCAGGCGGCGATTTGCCGCCGGAGACCGGGTACTTTTGAGGGCTCTGTATATAGAGTTTAATAGGGCCATTAGTAGAGATTAAAAATGAATAATCAAATACAGAATTTAGTAGGATTTCTAGCTAGTAGAAATGAATAATCAAATAGTATTAAAAAGGAACAACATTTTCCCTTTTTTAGTGAAATTGTGACTAATAATTAGTGACTACAAACAAACATGTTTAACATTTCTCTGAATTTTCGCACTGTACCCCTTATATCATTTGCCATCAGAAGGTGTAGATATTTTGTTTATACTATTTACTTAATTTTCTAAAAGGGATCATTTAAATGGCATTATACCTGAAGTTTGTTTTGTTTAACGACACCGCTACAGCACATTGATTTATTAATCATTGGGTATTGGATGTCAAACATACGGTCATTTTGACACAGACATAGAGAGGAAACCCGCTACGTTTTTCCATTAGTAGCTAGGGATCTTTTATATACACCATACAACAGACAGGATAGCACATGCCACGGCCTTTGATATACCAGTCATGGTGCACTGGCTGTACTATCCTGTCTGTAGAATGGTGCATATGAAAGATCCCTTGCTGCTAATCGAAAAGAGTAGCTCATGAAGTGGCGACAGCTGGTTTCCTCTCACAATATCTGTGTGGTCCTTAACCATATGTCTGACGCCATATAACCGTAAATAAAATGTGTCGAGTGCGTCGTTAAATAAAACATTTCCTTCTTCTTTAATCATTTCCATTACTGTTTCAGGTTTACCAATTGCTTGGCAATATGGCTGATGAAATAGAGAGAAGTTTGGATGCCGTGAAACTCTGTAAACCATTGTACGAGCAACTCGATCTGACTCAGTATTTGACACAGATGTTTAAGCGAAGACTGTCAAAGCAAAAAGATGGTGAATTCCCATGCTGAACAAATTATATTAATTCTTCCAGGCCTGGTGGTTATAAAACTTTTAGAGTATAGACTCGAGACTAATAGAGCCTGAGACAGTAATGGCATGACAACGCCATACAAGTTGTATGCGTGTGACGTCATTAAAGCTTGAGTCCAGACTTTAAAGGTTTTATAAACACGGGCCCAGGTTTCAATAAAATTAGCGGACATTTCTTTATGAACAGATATGTATTTTTTATATGTATTTATTGTATTTATTATTATTATATTTATTATAATTATATTTATTTTTATTATTATCATTGTTTTTAAAATTATTTAATGTTATTATAATATACTATTATCAAAAATTAGAATACTATTGTATACTATTTTTATACTCATACTAGATAAAGAATATTATTTTTATATATAAATATGTACATATTTATTGTCATATTTATTTTATAACTGGGATTCAAATTATAAATAGTTTGTTCTTTTGTGTTCTGTTTTTTTAAATTGAGGGTGGTGGGGTTGGGGTGGGGTGGTTTTGCCACGCCTTGACGAGGTCAAAAGGTGAGATACACATATTGCTTTTAAACACTCTGACAGTTTTGTTATGTCAGTCTTATGAATATAATATTTTATCTCGTGATTATTGCAAACTAACTTTATTCCGTGTATAGGTTTAAATGCAATTTACCAACATACACGTGCTGTTCATTTCACTCGATGGCAATGCATGCTTGCACTTGACAACGTGCGTCAAATCAACAAATACTGAAATGGGAACACAAAACTGCTGTTTAGTTTCCATTGATATGAACAACTATTGGGGGTTTTTCACAAGTTTACATCCACATTCACTTGCCTGCGATCATGGCTTTTGGCCTCAGATTACAGTTATCTTCCCGTTTGGAAACCCAGAAATTTGACCGCGCAAGTAGTCTGCTGTTTGACTGTGATTATTTCATGGCAGACAGCTATAAAGTGGCAACTATTTGACTGAAGTGACAGGGGAGATCATGTAGTTTGTAAACATGTGTAACTTCTTGACATTGAAGACTTATTTGTGGTAATTCCAGCCCATGCAAAAGTAGTACTTTTTGTGTAAAATGGAAGTACGCCGGCCTGGTTTAGAGTGTGTGTGTGTTTAAACCAATATGCTGGGAGAAAGAGCTGGACAACAGGGGCTGTCCTTTTCAGGGTACGTGTCCCCCAGGCAGGCAAAGGTACATACAAAAATCCACGGGCCTGCTGATATTAATAAAAATGTTATAGCCACTAAGGCTATATAGAAACATATAGCGAAATTAATTGTGGTCTGTGGCCTTTTAATCTGCGACTACGCGTGCAGTCTCAAGCTGTATTCTAACCGGACGGGAGGGGCGGGACGTAGCCCAGTGGTAAAGCGTTCGCTTGATGCGCGGACGGTCTAGGATCGATACCTGTCGGTGGACCCATTTGGCTATTTCTCGTTCCAGCCAGTGCTCCACAACTGGTGTAACAAAGGCCGTGGTATGTACTATTCTGTCTGTGGGATGGTGCATATAAAAACTTCCTTGCTGCTAATCGAATAGTGTAGCCAATGAAGTGGCAACAGCGGGTTTCCTCTCTCAATATCTGTGTGGTCCTTAACCATATATGTCTTACGACGTATAACCGTAAATAAAAAAAATGTGTTGAGTGCGTCGTTAAATAAAAAAAAAACATTCCTAACCGGACGCGTGCGACGAGAGCAACGCGATATTTATATCCTAACCAGACGCGACCATAACGACAGTCTTCTTTTTAAAGGGACATTCCTGGGTTTGCTGCATTGTAAGATGTTTCTAACTAATAAAACATTTCTACGATTACACTTACATATTAAATATATTTTCTTGTTTAGAATATCAGTGTCTGTATATTCAATGTGTTTCAAACTGGATTTTGTCTTCAAATAATTTCGTACGTACGAAAAATGTTTTAGAAAATAAAATAAAAATTAACCTACTACACATATTAGAACGATAAGAAACACGTTTAATATACAGCCACAGATATTTTATGTAGAAAAATATATTTGATATGTAATTGCAATCGTTAAAAAGTCTCTGCTAGGCGATAACATCTTCAAAATTGCAGCAAACTCAGGAATGTCCCTTTAAAATTGTTATCAACAGTTGAAACTGCCAAGTAAAAGTTGTTTGATTAGTTAATATATGTTTGATGGTCGTACTGCGCGACAAAAATAGAATCAATTCCTATCGGTATTGTGTTGCGCGCTCTACTACATCAGTCTGTCGCGCCGTACGCGGGCGGTTAGGATGCAGCAATTGAAATCAATGGTTTCATAAAGAATCGCTGGCGTCGATCGCGTCCGGTTAAGCTGTATCTTGACCGGCCGCGAGCGATGTGAGCGATGCGAGCGATTATTTTAGAAATAATTAATTTCAATCGCCGTATCCTAACCACAGGTGTACGGCACGACGGATAAATGTATCGCGTCGCACGAATTTTATTTACGTTTATATGGCGTCAGACATATGGTTAAGGACCACACAGATTTTGAGAGGAAACCCGCTGTCGCCACTTCATGGGCTACTCTTTCCGATTAACAGCAAGGGATCGTTTATTTGCGCTTCCCACAGGCAGGATAGCACAAACCATGGCCTTTGTTAAACCAGTTATGCATCACTGGTCGGTGCAAGTGGTTTACACCTACCCATTGAGCCTTGCGGAGCATTCACTCAGGGTTTGGAGTCGGTATCTGGATTTGAAATCCCATGCCTCGACTGGGATCCGAACCCAGTACCTACCAGCCTGTTGACCGATGGCCTAACCACGACGCCACCGAGGCCGGTTGAACACAGTTTGGAGCCGCGCAGGGATATGTCGATGTCACAGGTGTTTTCGTGTTTCCTTTATTCTTGGAGGCGGGACGTAGCTCAGTGGTACAGCGCTCGCTCGATGCGCGGTCGGTCTGGGATCGATCCCCGTCGGTAGACCCATTGGCCTATTTGTCGTTCCAGCCAGTCCACCACGACTGGTATATAAAAGGCCGTGGTATGAACTACCCTGTCAGTTGGATGGTGCATATAAAGGATTCCTTGCTGCTAATCGAACAAGAGTAGCTCATGAAGTCGCGACAGCGGGTTTCCTCTCTCATTATCTTTGTGGTTCTTAACCATATGTTTGACGCCATAAAACCGTAAATAAAATGTACTGAGTGCGTCGTCAAATAAGACATTTCTTTCTTTTCCTTTATTCTTTTTATGTTTTTCCTTTTCTCCTTTTGTTTTCATTGTCGTATATATATATATATATATATATATATATATATATATATATATATATATATATATATATATATATTATCCACATGGTTCAACATAACTGATTTAATAATAGTCATACGAAGCACACGTGTAATAATAAATTTAATGACGTAATTTTGGGAAGCGACGTCATAACTGTGAACATGTACTTTTAAAATGTAACATATAGCTGATATGTAAATGACTTTCTGAGCATGCCGATTTCAGTTAAAGTTAAAATTGGTTTTGTTTAACGACACCACTAGATCACATTGATTAATTAATCATCGTCAATGGGATGTCAAATATTTGGTAATTCTGACACACAGCAAAGGATCTTTTATATGCACTTTGTCACAAACAGAAAAACACATGCAACAGCCTTTCACCAGTATTGGTGCACTGGTTGGAACTAGAAAAAAAGCGAATGAGTTGAATAGATCCACACAGGAGATGAGAGAGAGAGAGAGAGAGAGAGAGAGAGAGAGAGAGAGAGAGAGAGAGAGAGAGAGAGAGAGAGAGAGAGAGAGAGAGAGAGAGAGAGAGAGAGAGAGAGAGAGAGAGAGAGCGCAGAGACACACATAGAGAAAGAGAAAAATGAGACGGTGTGGAAGGAAGGGTTTTATTTAACGACGCATTCAACACATTTTGTTTACGGTTATATGGCGTCAAGCATATGCTTAAGGACCACACATATGAGAGAGGAAACCCGCTGTCGCCACTCCATGAGCTACTCTTTTTCGATTTCAGCTGCTATTTTCAAATTGTCTAAGGACTGACCAGACAAAGCAGAGGAATTTTTCTTCGTATATTTGTTCCTCGTATATTTGCAACCTTTCATGTTTGCTGAAAATCGCAGTTCCGTTTTGGGGACCTAAAAGAGACCTAACAATAACATATACGCTCTTTTAAAATTATAAAATATAAAATACAAATCGAAATATACTAGTATATATATTACAAAAATTGTCAGTTTATAAATATGAAGAAAATGGGGGTCACATACCATTTATGAGATTTAATTAATATTATTAGCAACTTTCACAGAGACCTAACAATAACATATACGCTCTTTTAAACATAATAAAAGATGAAAGACAAATTGAAATATACCAGTATATACATTACAAACATTGTGAGTTTACAAAATATGAAGGATATTGGACAGCTTGGTTTCTGTATTTGTTATAAGATTTAATTAAATTTTACTATTTTCCATTTCAAAAGCCGATGTTTCAATGAATTCTTTCCTTCTTTAAAAATATATACATAAGAACACTTAAATGCACTGCCCAATAAAGCGAACAGGACAATGCCACATCGTGTGATGTGCCAGCACTTCACACTGGTTTTCTTGTATCTAGGATTCCGGGCCAGTTTGCCACAGGTGTACAATATTATATTATTTTGCTGGCTTTTCTTAACGATATATGTTTTAATTTTCTGGTCCATATGGAAAGTTAATTGCTGAATGTAGATGCCAAATACCACGAAGCAGGCACACGTGGTGCATGTGACATTTAATAACTATCTTTATTACCCCAGCAGGCACTCATAACGGAGAAAATAAAAATCATAATTTCTCACTGAGAAATTATCATGCATTGGTCTAACGAACAATACTATTGGATAATTTGACACTTACAAACCAATGACCTTGTCGGTACTAAATATGACGTCATCACGATTTGGCAAACGCACACAATGACGTCATGTAGTTTAAAGAGTTTGCATTTATGGCTGTCTGATTTTGGTGTTAAATTTATAACAAAATGTCATTTTAATGCAATTCATTATAGATTTTGTACCAGAATAAAGAGAACTTTTGTTTTTGAAAATTATCTATGAACGTGATTAAATTACAAAGTTATAGAAATACTCAGAACAGTGCGTAAAGTGGCGTATATCGTTTCTATACATGTATGTGTATGTGTGTGTCGAAAATAAAGGCTTTTAGAGAAAAAATAGCTCCGGTAATAAATAGAATAACAAACTCGGCACCAGTTATTATCAAATTTATGTCCCTCACTAAATAATTTTAATTTGTCACTCGCTAAAGCTCGTGACAACTGAACATTATTTCACTCGGGAAATAAATTTGATAATAACTGGTAACTCGTTTATTATCCTCTATGTATTATTACAAGCACTGCTATAACTCTTGTTATCACGGTAATTTTCCTATGTATTAACGTGCTAATTTTGGACTACACCCCAGCACGAAAAATACTTCGGCTATTGGGTGTCAAACTATGATAAATGCATAACTCAAGTGATGTGCAACATTAATATAAAAATTCAATAGTTAAATAAAAACACAGTGTAAAGAACTGTGCAAAAAATACGAATATGACAGATAGGGAATATTAAAATTTAGAATAAATGTCAGTATCACGTAAAACTTGTAATACATTTTTCTGGATGGAATTGATTCACTTTTGTATCCACTACAGCTCCTGAACATAATGATAAAATGATATCAATAGAAATGAGAATGTATAATTAATGTTTGTCTCAGTGACGTCAGGATGACGTGACGTCATCTTATTGTTAATTTGAAAAAAAGGCAAAAATATCCAAACATGTTATGAAACAACTGAACTGTATATACATCTGTCCACTTCACGATTTGATTACAAAATCAGTTTGAACACACACATCTGTCCACTACATCATATGATTAAAATACTAGTGTGAAGTGTTAACATAGACATCTGACCACTTCATATGATTACAATATTAGTGTGAACTGTGAAGTTATACATCTGTATACTTCATGATATGATTACAATATCCATGTGAACATTGAACATATGCATCTGTCCACTTCATATGATTACAGTATCAATGTAAGCTGTGACCATGTACATATGTCCACTTCATATGATTACAATATCAGTGTGAACTGTGAACATATACACATGTCCAGTTCATATGATTACAATATCAGTGTGAAGTGTGAACATATGCATCTGTCCACTTCATATGATTACAATATCTGTGTGAACTGTGAACATACTTCATTATATGATTACAATACCAATGTAAACTGTGAACATATACATATATCCAGTTCATATGATTACAATATCAGTGTAAAGTGTGGACATATACATTTGTCCACTTCATATGATTACACTATCAGTATGAACTATAAACATATACATATGTCCACTTCGTGATATAATTACAATATCAAACGTTATGCAGTTCCCGATATATATAATTCTCTATGCATACCGTACTTATAACTGTCTGAACATTTTATGATAATTTTTTTTATTGTATTTAGTATATGATGGATACATTATTCAAACATGGTACAGTACATTCTATCTAACCCATGTACTTGGCTATTTTGAATATATTTTTTATTAAACACGTCTTGAAAAAGTGAATTTACGTACCATTCCCAGGCAAGTGTGCATTACATATACAATTCACTTATCTCACAACAGTTCATCTTTCAATGGCCTGTTTTTGTTTGCTTTTTGTAATATTTTAGAATTGCAGTTCTACATGTATTTAAATTGTGCTTAACTTATGTTTTGGTGTATATACTTGACATCTACATGGAATATTTTCGTCAGGCATATTTATCTTTCATTCTCAATTGTCAATTATTTTATCTGACCCAAATACAATGTATGATGTATGTGAAGCTCACAATTTTCTATTTCTTTTTATCTTTAAGTAGATGTTAATAACAACGACAAAACAATATAATATGCGATATGAATAATTATATACTTTTCAGCATAAGTTAAGCAATGCCAGAAATGCATACATTTATATGTATACACACAATTAAGATTGTCTGAAGCTTTTATTATAAAACATTGCCCTGGGTTGTTTTTTTGACATACATTCGTTATTCAAATATGGTTAAGTATATGAGGTTTATATACTATGTTCACACATTTATTATAATGAAGATGTCCCTCTATTCTTAGTATCAGTCAGCTGTAAGTACCTTTCTTCACACATTGAATATTTTGCACGGTCTCCCCCTACAATGTTTGTTTTAGAAATCGATTTTATATATGAAAAGACTTTGAAATTTATAATTTTAACCTTTATTCTTCCGGCAAGAGTTTTTTTAATTTAATTTTTCTTATTTGCAGCTGAAATGTATCACTTACAGTTTTATAATGTAACGAGTGTGCTATTTTTTACCGATGTAGTGATGGTTATAAATTACCAAACACCTTTTCCCGTTTCAAACAAGCTACAAACAATTCATTGGAACCTTGCGATATATATGATTTTTCAGATACAGTACAGATTTTAGAAGCAAATAATTATGACCCCCCCCCCCCCCCCCACACACACACACACACACACTAAAATGAAATGTCAGTCACATTTAAGCAGCAGGCAAGGAGGACACCATTTGACTGTTTGTGGGTGTGTTGAGGCCAATCCAGGTCCAGCCAGCATGGAACCATTCCCCGATGCTTTCTATGATAGTGAAACATCACAAACTGACGAATGTCGAATGCGCAAATATGTGTGACCTGTCCTGATTTCAAACAAATCATCCGCCAGAAGTGGTGGAAAAACGTCTTTTGCAGGGAATGAATGCCACAAATTGGCCAAATCTATAGACCAGCTTAGAGCTCTGCTTCCAAAACCGAACTCGTTGTCAAGTTCAAAATCTAAACAATCCCCTGTACAATACGGCAGAATATCGTTAAGAAAGTATTCGGTGACTTATTGCATCACTGTCTGCATATAGTAATGCCATTTCCCACACAATGGGACTGAATCTTCACCCACAGTGGTGCAATTCAATCGAGGAGTTCGATTACACAAATTACGTCATTACACTTGTTATCACATGTGTGCTTCATATGTTTTTATTAGCTCTGTTATGTTGAACCATGTTAATAATAATTATCCAGACGTTTGTTCGTATCTGGGACTCAAGTTCAGATCACAAAGCTTTCTTAAGCTCTCTTAAGCAAGTCTCTTTTTTCATTTCAACTTGTTTTCTATATTTACACATACTTTTGGCTGCTTGAACCGTTTAGTATTAAACATTGCACTATACTTAATATATTGAGGCAACATTGTTCAAATATGGTTCAGTATATCTGCCTATACTATACTCAACAAAATTAATTAGGGGACAATAGATATTTTAACATTTCCCTTTAAATATGGTGAACATTATAATTCTTCCTGTATAATGTGCAGCATTGTGGCATGTTCTTAAATGTAATGATCTAAACAACAATTTAGAGGGAACAAAATGACAAGTATAATTATGAACCGATGTGTAACACACTCTTGCCAAATGCTCATTTCAATATTTATAATAAATATGTGAAATACCCACTGTGTTAACGATTTTTGCGCTTATCATCATATTGTACTAAAACAATGTTTAGAAATCATGTACACATGACCAAAACTAGCTAAAATAATATGTCACTAAAAAGAATTATCAGAAAGTTTATTAGCCCTTAATTAAATTTGTTGAGTATACATATGCATGTGCAACAATATTATGAAGATGCCCCTCTATACTAAATACTAGTGGTAAAAAGTTTAAATGTTAGTTTTGTGTACCTAATTTCCTTTGCATTACATGTACAATTCAGTTACATGGGTCTCACAGAAGTTCATCTTATACTTGTTTGTGTTTATAATATTTTTCAGAAAAAAAGTTTGTTTTGTTTAATGACACTACTAAAGCTCATTGATTATTTTAATCATATGTTATTGGACACTTCATCAGAGGAAACTCGCTACATTTTTCCATTAGCAGAAAGGGATCTTTTATATGCACTTCCCACAGACAGGACAACACATACCACGTCATCTGACCAGCTGTGGTGCACTGGTTGGAACGAAACAAAATTCAATCATTGTGCTTAACTTATGCTCAGGTGTATATAATTAGTATCTACATCGAATAGTCATTAGCACTGGGAAACGTTCAGTCAAAGACTACTGCATAGTAAACTATTAAAACCTGCATTTATTTAGTAATTTTGAAGTTGTTTGAGCCCTAGATCTAGTAAGAGATTCAGGCTACACCGATAGTGTAGAAACACGGTTTAAAAAGAAAGAAAGAAATGTTTTATTTAACGACGCACTCAACACATTTTATTTACGGTTATATGGCGTCAGACATATGGTTAAGGAGCACACAGATTTTGAGAGGAAACCCGCTGCCGCCACTACATGGGCTACTCTTCCGATTAGCAGCAAGGGATCTTTTATTTGCGCTTCCTACAGGCAGGATAGCACAAACCATGACCTTTGTTGAACCAGTTATGGATCACTGGTCGGTGCAAGTGGTTTACACCTACCCATTGAGCCTTGCGGAGCACTCACTCAGGGTTTGGAGTCGGTATCTGGATTAAAAATCCCATGCCTCGACTGGGATCCGAACCCAGTACCTACCAGCCTGTAGACCGATGGCTTACCACGACGCCACCGAGGCCGGTAAACACGGTTTCATTGCTTAACATGTTTTGTTACTGATTATAAGACATCTACGATAGGTGTAACAAATAAAAACTGTTAGAGAATTCAAAACAGCATTGTTTTAAAGAAATACCAAATGACTTTATGTGTCGACTAACTGGTAGGCAGCTGGTATACTGAACTCTTTTTTTAATAGTGGCACTACATCCCGGGAAGGGGTGGGGACCTTTGTCAGAAAAGGTATTTCTCACTCACATATTGAAACCATGTCAGTATCGAGTCTTTTGGGATATCAGTGCATAGTATTTCAGGAAATATTAATATATTTAATTTTTACATTGACCCAGTTGCCTCAACTCAAAATTTAAAGGTAGATGAATTTTCGAAAATTATTGGTAGCTATACACCAAGTTTAATCATGCTAGGTGATATTTAAATAGTAATAATGTACTTTGTGGATCTACAGTTAATAAGCAAGGCAGGATAATTGAAAATGTTATTGAAAGTTTGGATCTGCTGATGACAGCTATACGGGTTTTTTTTTATCTGATACCCACAATACTTGGTCCTGCCTTGATGTCCACTATGACCTCTCGTGTCATGGCGGCTAAGTGCGAGTGAGAGGTTCTAGATGACCTTGGAAGCGACCACTTACCCATTAAAATTACGTACAACATTTTGAATGATTGGCAAGATAATTTTAAAAATAAACATCACTGGAATTTCAACAAAGCTAACTGGATAAAATTTAGAAAGATGTGTGCCGACATAGATCATGACCTAATTAAAGATATAAATATAGATAAATTTAATGATAAATTAATTAAAGGGACATTCCTGAGTTTGCTGCTTTGTAAAATGATTTTGACTGATAAAATATTTCTAAGATTAAACTTACATATTAAATATATTTTCTTGTTTAGAATATCAGTGTATGTATATTCAGTACGTTTTTGGTCGTCTTAATATTTGTAAGAAGCATACACTGGATTTTGTCTTCATACGTACAAAACAAATATATTTTAGGAAATAAAATGAAATTTAATCTAGTACAAATATTAAAACGATCAGAAACACGTTTAATATACAGTCACTAATATTGTATGCAGAAAAATATATTTGATATGTAATTACAATTGTTAAAAAGTTTCTGTTAGTCGATAACATCTTAAAAATTGCAACAAACTCAGGAATGGCCCTTTAAAGGTATTATTGAAATCGCAAATCAAACAATTCCAGTTTCAGCTAATAAGTCTAAAAGGAATTCTGCCCCTTGGTGGACAACAAATAAATGTAGGAAATTATTAAGGAAAATAAAAATAAAATTAATATTAGAAATTTTAAAGATAGTAAATATAAATTAATATTTAGTATAGCCAAATTTAAAAAAAAGAAAAAGAAGCCTCATGGAACCAGTTTTGTAGCTCTCTAAACAGTCAGTCTAATTCTAAAGAGATATGGTCGAAGATTAAAAGAATCCAGGGAAACCTTCAAGTAATGGTAATATTTTTAAAAATGGTAAAAATATTTAGAACCACTCAACAGAAAGTAAATGCACTAGGAGCAACGTTTAAAAAAAAAACAAAAAAAAACAAAAAAAACAAAAAAACAATCGGCCACAACAATTTATTCTAAAGATTTCCAAATTCGTAAAATTAATTTTGAAAAAAGTAATCCGGTTGCCCTGGAGGCTAAACTTCAGAGAAATGATAATAGCTATAATGTACCATTTAAACTCCAATAAATGTTCAATGCTTTGGTAAACGTAAAGGCTCTGCTCCTGGGTCTGACAAATGTAGTTATTTATTTTTCAAAAATATGCTAACCAAAACCCTTGAGCTTTTTCTGGAACTCCTTAATTTGGTATGGAAGTAGGGTTACCTTCCCTTGGATTGGAAACATGCGGAAATGTTTGGTCTTCCAAAACGGTGGAAGGACCCTGCTGACCCAGTCAATTATAGACCTATCTCATTAACATGCAGTGTGTGTGTAAGACAATGGAGTGCATGGTAAACAACCGCCTTATCCACTATCTGGAAATAAGCAACTTGTTGTCTTGTTTCTAGAGTGGTTTTTAGGAAACACCACTCAACTACGGACCACCTTGTGCGTCTTCAAACCGAAATTAAAGATGCATTTCGGAATAGATGCAGGGCGAGCGTGTTTTTTTTTTGTACATTGAAAAGGTGTACGACATGGTCTGGCGCCGTGGATTGTTAATCAAAATTTACAAAATGGGCTTTAGAGGTGCCACCTTTGTTGAACGTTTTCTTAAATAATATAACTTTTGTTGTAAGCATAAATGGATTTTATTCGCCCATTTTGGAATTGGAAAATGGGATCCCACGGGGTTCTGTGACAACGACGAATCGTTTTGGTATATATATATTAATGATTTGGCTGAGGCGCTTATCACTACAAACAAAAGTACAACTACTGGTTTAAGTGTCGGGCGTTTTGCTGACGATACTGCCTTCTGGAGTATAGGACATTATTTTGATAATATTAGAAATGATCTCCAGATGGATGTAAACAATTTAAATAGATGGACAGAGGCTTTGAGGATTACCATTTCCCAATCAAAAATTAATTGTATAGTTTTTCAGAAATCTAGAAAATTTTAATCTGCTTATAAATTAGATTTAAAATTAAAAGAAAAAGAAATTAAACAGGTACAATCTGTTAACTTTCTGGGAGCTATATTGGACCATTGCCTCATCTTTGGAGAGCACATTGCTAAGGTGACTGGCAATTGCACGTTTTATTTAAATTTATTAAACATATTATCAGCCACTCCATGGAGCTCCAATAGAAAAACTCTGCTCATGATCTTTAAGGCCTTCATTGTGTCTAGGTTAAAGTATGGTGCCTTGGCTTTTGGCTGTGCCACTGATAACCAGCTCTCAAACTTGTCCCGGGGGCTACTGTATGTACACCATATGATAGTGTTGTAGCTGAACTTGAATTGTAACCCGTAACGTTGAGAAGAATAAACAAAGGTACAAAAATACTTAAAATAAAACTAAACATCTTATTCCTAGCTCCTCATTTAATTTAATCTAACCTGTTAAAGTTGAGACTGTTAGGGACAAAGACATATGTATAATTTCCTATTTAAATACATTTTCAAACGACTTTGCATTGTCAGATTGGCACTTCCATAGTCAGTTACCACATTCGTAGCGAACTTTCTAAAATGACACTTCCGGTTTTTAAAAATGTTATATTTCAAGTAGTGGTAGGAGAACGTTATCCAGAATACACTCAAATTTATACAGATGGATCCAAGGACCCCACCACGGATAAAGCCAGTATGGTCTTTATAATTAAAAAGTATAATAAACCTATAGCCATTAGGGCTAGGTTATCTAATATTATTTATGTTTACACCTCCGAATTAATGACCATTTTATATGCATTAATGTGGATAGAAATTTTCCATAAAATTAATGATAGCCCTAATAGCTATGTCATTTGGATGCGTCTGATGAATGACTCAACAGCACTTGTCTTGGTTAGCAGCGAGACTCCTCCTCTATCTGGGATCGCCAATCTACGTTTCGTTCCGCTCAACTCGCCAGACGCAAAACTTTCCTAAACAAATAATGCCTTCTTATGTACAATACTCCAGCGCTGGAATTTGCATCACTCTCCTAGTGGTGCCAACGTTGGACTTTCTTTACAGCTTCTGAGGAGCACCATGATTGGACGGCAAAATGGTGAGATTCGTCAGGGGTGTCTTGAGTGGGAGGGTGGGGTGGGGGGGGGGGTGGGTAGGCGGTTTTGGCCGAAGGGAGTGTCCGTCCCCCACCCCCTGGTCACACTGACATTCCTTATATGAATGATGCTCCTTTTAACCACTACTAAATAGCCTCCCTGTGGAGTCTGGGTTTAACCTCCTCTCCTTGTCTCCTACCTTTAACCCTTTAAAAGCTAATACGTTTTTTAAAATTAAAACTAAACAAATAAAATTTAATAAAAATATTTAATTTTAGGTTGCCCGCTCAAAATTATGCGATCAAAAAGTCTATCAAAGAGTAAAACTTTGTTTATTGTCCTTTGGGTGCGCTTCTAAATTATTAACTATCCCCTTTCCATTTTTAGTGTAAAATTCTAAATTGTCCCACCAATTTTCTGTCCAGGGTGAAGTCACTGGATATCCAGAGATGGGACCCGGGATGGACATGCCTGAAACCGTAGTGGTATAGTTCAATTCAATTCCAAATTGCTTTTTTGTCTGTAATGTATGAATCCAGAAGGCCTCTCGTTCAAATCTTAAGAGGTCTGTTTCGTCTTTTGAACCAAGTATCAGGGGTTGTGCAATTGGAATTGTTTCAAAATGTTCATCCAATGAATGGTCAGGTAGACTGAAATGGTTGGCGACATGGATGCCGAATATCATATTTTTGACAAACTGCTCTAATTATCAGTTGGTCTTGCGTTTGTCCTACATACTGGTGGTGTTTTTTTGGTTTTGGTTTTTAACATAAATTGCAGGTGATTAGATATAAATTCTTTTAGTCACAGTTCACGTCTGTCCGAATTTGATATTCAATTTTGGTCTGTTGACTTTTGAAAGTCGACTGCGTTTTAAATAATTTGTGAAGTCTACACCTGGTTTTGTCACAAGTAGTAGAGGAGCCAGTGCTTATTTGGGGTGGTTGGTTATGCTGAAGTTTGTATGGTTTATAGTTTTCAGTTGCCCTACGGGAATTTTCTAATTCTCGAACATTTTCAGATTTAATTGTTCTTAAAAGCCCTTATCAATATCCCCTTGGTTTTAAAGCACTAAATAAAAATGAACAAGCCTCATCGAAATTCTGTTCGTAATCAGAATTGCTGTAAAATCTAATAATCTGAGATTTAGCAATGCCTTTAAAGTTGTGGCGTGGGTGAAAAGACTTGCAGTGGAGAAGTTGGTGCGCTTCTGTGGGTTTGAAAAAACACTTTGTCGTCAAGGTAACACGATGTTTCAAACTGTGTACCTTTATAAAAAAAAATTACATCCAAAACGTCAACTGAATTATCTGATATTGTGGCCTTAAGATTGATATTTCCATCCTGTTGATTTAATAGCTCAAACAAGTTCCAAAATTTTGCTTGGAATGTGGCCAAATGATAAGTATATCGTCGAGATATCTGATGTACAAAAGAAGTGTTTTTTTCGATTTCTTTAAAGCAGCCTCTTCCCATTCGGCGACATAGATAAATGCAAAACGTGGACTACAAAGTTTGCCCACAACACAACCGCACACTTGCCGATATATTTGTTTCCATTAAACTCAGAATTAAGGCTAAAAGGAAATTATTTTAACAGCACAATAATGTTTTTATCCGGTCTTTTAACTGAATCAATGCCCGCATCAATACCTATGTCTATTTGTAATTGGTTTTTAGTGAAAATCTATATATTCTGAAATACTCTTCAAAAAAAGAAACGCAAAAGGGTACAAATGGGTTATAACTCCGATTTTATGTTTCCTACCGGTTCATGCTTTGTGAATATAAGGTCATTGCATGTCCCAAACACATTCCCACGGTTACATTCGATAAAACGCAGCTACTGTACAATAAAGTTCCAAAATGTGAATATTCGCAAAAACGCAGCCACGTGCAAACCATGTCACCACTGCACGTGCGTTGTCTGCACGTGCACCATGAACACCGACAGTATAAAAGTGCAGGGTGTTCGCTTGCCTGGCCTCTGTATCTGGCCGACAGTTGACAATCCAGGACATGCCACGTCTCAGTGAACCGCAGAGAAACAATGCCATCGGCCGACTAGACGCAGGCGAATCCAGAACGGCCGTTGCCAAGGCATTCCATGTGTCCCCAAGCACCATCTCCAGACTGTGGGACCGTTACCAGCAACATGGATCAACACGTGACCTCCCTAGATCCGGTCGACCACGGGTCACTACCCCCGGGCAGGACCGCTACATCCGGGTACGCCACCTTCGGGAACGATTGACTACTGCCACCTCCACAGCCGCAGCAATACCAGGTTTGCGCAGGATATCCGACCAGACCGTACGGAACCGCCTACGTGAGGTAGGAATTCGTGCCAGACGTCCAGTTCGAGGTGTCATCTTAACACCACAACACCGTCGACTCCGACTGCAGTGGTGCCAGATTCATCGACAATGGCCTCAACTGCGATGGAGACAGGTGTGGTTCAGTGACGAGTCCCGATTTCTGCTCCGATGTCATGAAGGAAGATGTCGCGTGTATAGGCGTCGTGGTGAACGTTATGCGGCAAACTGCGTGCAGGAAGTGGACAGATTCGGCGGGGGTAGTGTCATGGTGTGGGCAGCCATCTCACACACTGGCAGAACTGACCTGGTCCACGTGCAGGGCAACCTGAATGCACAGGGCTACATTGACCAGATCCTCCGGCCACACATCGTTCCAGTTATGGCCAACGCCAACGCAGTGTTCCAACATGACAACGCCAGGCCTCACACAGCACGTATCACAACGGCTTTCCTACAGAACAACAACATTAATGTCCTTCCTTGGCCATCGATATCACCGGATTTGAACCCAATTGAGCATCTATGGGACGAGTTGGACCGACGCCTCCGACAGCGACAACCACAGCCCCAGACCCTGCCCGAGCTGGCAGCAGCCTTGCAGGCCGAGTGGGCCACCATCCCCCGGGACGTCATCCGTACTCTGGTTGCTTCAATGGGCAGGCGGTGCCAGGCAGTTGTCAACACACGCGGAGGCCACACCCGGTATTGACTCCAGATGACCTTGACCTTGGTGGTGTGTCCTATCACTTACTCACAATGGACTAGAGTGAATTGTGAACAATCCTGCAATATTTGGTAATTATCGGACTCACCATTCAATAATTAAATCAATTCTCCAAATGTTACGACAATGTGGTTTTGCGTTTCTTCTTTTGAAGAGTATATTATACTCCACAGTCTAAAATGATTGGACGACCGGGTGGTGTGTAAATATCGGTCCATGTATCGACTGGCTTGTGGATAAAAGTAGATAAAATTTCCGGGCTTGTGTTTGTGACCTGGCTTCTAAATATTTTACTCTTTTTTGTATTAATATGTCCCTGATCTTTTAGACATTGAATAATTGCATTGAACTCTTTACAGTTCTCAAGCCAACTAGCTTGTCTAATTTTTTGTAGTACTTTGAATTATTAAGCTGTCCCAGATATACTTCTCCCTTGATAGAATGACAGTGGCTGACCCATTATCTGCATGTTTTATAACAATTTTGCTCTTTTTTTTGCGTACTTTGGTGAGAGCACGACGTTTCATGACAGAACGATTTTATTAATTTGTGTAAACTGTCATATCACCCACTTTTTCCACCATCATTTTATGAGCTTTAATGATTTCAGGATTTATTCTAGAGCTTGTGGGTAACCAGCCAGATGTTTCAGTGAATGGGATTTTTTCTCCAGTTGCATGCTGAAAACAGTCGGCCAGTATCCTTTGGTGGTCAAAAACTGCCGTATCCATTACACCATTGTCAAGTTTAGCCTCTAAGCCTGTTTTTGGCTGGGGTGGAGACAAAATTCAGCGCATGTTAGGTTAGTGTCACTAGTTAGGTTTACCAATTATGTATGTATGTATTGATGTATGTATGTATTTATGTATGTATAATATATGTATGTATGAATGTACGTCAAAGATATATATATATATATATATATATATATATATATATATATATATATATATATATATATATATATATATATACTTGTGTACGTTGGTGTCTGTACGTACGTGAGTGAAAAAAACACACACACACATATATGAAAGCAAGGCTGTTTTTTATTTTGACATTAGTGCAGATACTGACAGGTTAAGCTGTGACTAAAGGTATAAAGAAGATCTAATTGAGTATATTTTTATGTCCGAAATTGTGTATACAGAGATACAATATATTTATATTAGAGTAAACGGATCATGAGTTTTCTATACGAAAAAGGATATCCTCGTTTAAAAAAAATTGTTTCTGTTTCTCTGATGATCATCTGGAAATTAGTTCAGTTATTCAGTGTTCATTATTCATTGTGTACCAACACTACATAAGTATTTGAATAAACATGGTATTTAAAAAAAAGAAAATATTTAGCTTCTTTAATTTTGTTTTAAACTGAAGCCACGTTATTAACTTTGACGTCGGACAGTTCTATAGCCAATCTTAATACATGTAATTTATTGATTATTTAACCCCTGTTATAGTGTGAAATCCCAGAACGATTTTATTGATTTGTGTAAACTGTCATATCAGCCACTTTTCCCACTATCCTTGTATGTGGTTTACTGATTTCAGGATCTATTCTAGAGCTTGGGAGTAACCAGCCGGAGTTTTCCGTGAATGGGATATGTGGTTTTGTATGTTGGTGTCTGTACATACGTGAGTGATCCCACCCCAAGCAAGTCTGTTTTCTATTTTAACGTTAGTGCAGATGCTGACAGGTTATGCTGTGACTAAAGGTATAAAGAAGATCTAACTGAGTTTATTATTATGTCAGAACTTGTGTATACAGAGACACAATATATTTATATTAGGGTAAACGGATCTTGGTTTTTTATACGAAAAAGTATATTCTCCTTTAAAGGTTTTGTTTCTGTTTCTCTGATGATCTTCAAGAAATTAATCCAGTATTAACAGTGTTCATTATTCATTGTTTACAAACACTAAACAGATATTCTTGTTTCTTGTTGAATTATTATTATTATTATTATTATTATTATTTATTATTGTTATTATAATTAATTAATTATTTATTTATTTATTGATTGATAATTGATTGATTGATTGATTGATTGATTGATTAATTAACAATAGTAACGTGCTCATTGAAGAAAGCTGTTGTAAATCTAATCGTCCCGGAGGCCAATTCATGAATCTTCATGGGTAGTTGAGCTTCAACTGTGTAATTATCGTGTCACGGTAGATGCGTACTTTCGAACTCAGTGCCGGTGTCGTCACTGGGTAAGAGGTAATATCTTGTCCATCAGCAGTGACCTGCAAGGAATGGAAAGAAATGATTGCTTGAACTACCTCCAGCTCGTTGCTTAATCAGTGGTTATTAAAGTCTGTTTAATAACACCGCACACATGGTTCTTAATCAGACGAAAGACTCATAGCTGAGGTTAACTGTAGACACTTATGGTGAGTTTTACAGATGGCTCAGGTAAGCTTTACTGGCGGGACGTAACCTAGTGCTCGTGGTTAGGCCATCGGTCTACAAGCTGGTAGGTACTGGGTTCGGATCCCGGTCGAGGCATGGGATTTTTAATCCAAATACCGACTCTAAACCTTGAGTGAGTGCTCTGCAAGGCTCAGTGGGTAGGTGTAAACCACTTGCACCGACCAGTGATCCATAACTGGTTCAACAAAGATCACGGTTTCTGCTATCCTGCCTCCCTTGCTGCTAATCGGAAAGAGTAGTCCATGTAGTGGCGACAGCAGGTTTCCTCTCAAAATCTGTGTGGTCCTTAACCATACGCCATATAACCGTAAATAAAATGTGTTGAGTGCGTCGTTAAATAAATCATTTCTTTCTTTTAACCTAGTGCTAAAGCGCTCCCTTGATGCACGGTCGGTCTAAGATCGATCCCCGTCGTCGGGCCCGTATAAGTATCCGGACCCCATTGAACGATAGCTTTCACCTGTCGGTTGTCGTTTAATTGCTGGTATCTTCAATATCGCGCTCATTGGGCTATTTCTCGCTCCAGTCAGTGCACCACAATTGGCACATCAAATGCCGTGGTATGTGCTATCCTGTCTGGAGGATGGTGCATATAAAAGATCCCTTGCTGTTAATCGAAAATAGTAGCCCATGAAGTGGCGACAGTGGATTTCCTCCCTTATCTGTGTGGTCCTTAACCATATGTCCGACGCCATATAACCGTAAATAAAATGTGTCAAGTGCGTCGTTAACTAAAACATTTCCTTCCTTCCTTCGCATAAAGTAGTTGTCAATTTATTTACTAATCGATAATTGACGAATTCGTAAGTCATGAGAGTTATCTCCGATATTTTTGTATGAAGGTCGTATTGGCCTAGCATGGGTTGGGTTCTTTTGTGTTTTTTTAATATATCAGAAATCGAATTTCATAAAGGTAGATGACCACAAATATTTGTGAGTCTTTACTTATAAGTATTTGACGTGCTTATATCCAAGCACGCTGTCCCGGGGACACAGTCTAGCAGCCTAGACTGCCTCTCCAATGCAGAAAGGGTCCAAGGGGGTTGGACAAAACGTGCTATAGCTTTATTTGGTTAATTAATATAAAGTCGATACAATTAGTGAATTTATTTTCTATTGAAAATAAGTTTACTGCCATCGTTATAAAGTTTTAAACAATTTGGATTCCGATTTTGACGGTCCCCGAATGCAAACAGACATGTAGACCACCCATGGACCCAGGCTTATGATTTTGTATGGTTTGAGGGCGTGATTGTTTTGAATGAATGAATAAATGAATTAGTGAGTGAAGAAAAAGAAACAAGAAAAAGTTAACAATATGGGTATGAAATATAAAGTGTTTAACTTTGTTTCTCTTTAACGACACCACTAGAGCACATTGATTTATTTATTATCGGCTATTGGATGTGAAACATTTGGTAATTTGACATATAGTCTTAAAAAGAAAACCCGTTACATTTTTCCATTAGTAGCAATGGACCTTTTATATGCACCATCTCACAAACAAGATAGCACATACCACGGCCTTTGATATATCGTGGAACGAGAAATAGCCCAATGGTCCCACCGACGGGGATCGACCCCAAACCGACTGCTCATCAATCGAGCGCTTTACCACTGGACTACGTCCCGCCCTTGAATACGAAGGTAATTCTGATGAAAACTTGTTAAAATACATATGTCGTGATTTGTTAAAACTTTTAAATTAATTTTAAATGTTAAAATAAGTTTTATTATTATGTGTAAAAACAGTAAATAACCACCAAGTACAAAGATAACCAATAAACCGGCACAACGGAAGAAAGTAGATATGGGGAGGGGGGCTGACTGAGATCGATGTCGCAAAGCAAAGTTTCTATGGGGGTTAGGGTATGCTTCCCCGTAAATTTGTAAAACTAGATGTCCTAAAATGCAACGTCCTGCATTCTACAAGTAAAATTGATCTCTGCCTTAAAATTTACTACCGATTATATTTTTGTTCAGAATTATTTGGGAGATAGAGCCCCTCGGCATGTTTTAGCTTGGTGCGGTACCATACACCAATAATCTAGCACCATCTTGCTTTAATCAGCACCATGCTGCACTGAAATGAAACCAGCCTTTTTCAATAATTAATTCTAAAATTGCATTTTTGAAACAATCAGATATGTATTATTAATTAATAAAATATGCCTGTTATATTTTGCCATTCATTTATTTTAATTCAATTTAGTTTTTTGTCTTTAATGAAAAGAAGTGCCCTAAAATGGTGAAAATGCCCCCAAAATGTTTAGGCTACAATGCCGTGTAAAATTGCTAGGGTACACACTAAAATATATAATATTATATAGCTCAAGGAACATACTTTAAAGACGTTTCCATCCAGCATCACTTTGATTTCAAACGGCTGGTTCACTACAAATGGGAACGTCCTCTCGACGACTTTTTGATCCCATTCATCGTTTGATAATCTACTGAAGACAACTTCCTCGACTATCAACTTGAAAGCGTATATGTATCTTATAAACACGACTTCCATCTGCATCTGAATATCACTTTCGTTCTCCAGATGCACGCTAAAACTAAAAAGAATTTGTTTTAATATATATATATATGCCAGTGAGAAATCATTTTCTGACAAAGGTGCCCACCCCTACCAGGGATGTAATGCCACTATTAAAAAAGAGTCCAGTATAACCGGTAATTTTGAATACAGTAAATAATTTATTTGTCGTATCTTTAACACAATGATTTGGAATCAAGGACTCTTGAATAGAAATTACATCGATATTAGTATTAGTATCCACATTTAAAAAAAACAAAAAACAAACTCAGACCCATTATTTCTGTTAGGTCTGTTACAGAATTTATCACAAGAGGGTTGAGGTGAGAGTTAGTAGGGGCAAGTTGTTTGTATACCAATTATCAACAAACTAAAATATATAGAAATTAAATGAATATATCACGAAACCCCAGCAAAAAACAACAAAACAAAACAAACAAACATCACATATTATTGTATTGTATTGTATTGTATTGTATTGTATTGTATTGCATTGCATTGCATTGTATTGAGTGTCAAACAAAGGTAAATGACGATCAACAACCCACTCACACTCACCCCCCCCCCCCCTGCAAAAAAAGAAGAACAACAAAGTCAATGCGAGATATACGTCTGTATACTTCATGATATGCTTACTATATGAATGCGAGATATACGTATGTACACTTCATGATATGATTACTATATGAATGTGAGATATTCGTCTGTACACTTCATGATATGATTACGATACCAATGTGAGATATACGTCTATACACTTTATGATATGATTAAAATATGAATGTGAGATATTCGTCTGTACACTTCATGATATGATTACGATACCAATGTGAGATATACGTCTGTACACTTTATGATATGATTAAAATATGAATGTGAGATATTCGTCTGTACACTTCATGATATGATTACGATACCAATGTGAGATATACGTCTATACACTTTATGATATGATTAAAATATGAATGTGAGATATTCGTCTGTACACTTCATGATATGATTACGATACCAATGTGAGATATACGTCTATACACTTCATGATATGATTACAATATCTGTATGAACATATGCATCTGCCCACTACAGACAGACAGACACTGTATTCAGTATAAAGGCAGTAGGCCTATAATACAAACAGAACTGTTATATAGTTTTGCACATATACGTAGTTAACATTTGCACAGTATATTATAGGTATATATTTAAATATTTAAGTATCTCCATTTTTTCTAAATGACAATTGCACATTGAAAAATACATTTTCTAAAACAAACCTCTCTTTTTAAAGAATTTGATGAAATATGGGGACCTTGGCTAGCCTTTTTTGAAATAAATAACTGATGGTACTAGTATGGAAAGTCTTTCCCTGTTATTCATTTTTCTTCTTCTTCCTCTTGTCTTTCTAGTTTCTACCTTTTTTCCCCTTCTCTTTTTACCAACTAGTTTTACTTGATTTATCAGCCCACTTAAACTAAAAGTGCATGCCTGTTTGTTTGTTTATATATATATAAACATACATACATACATATATATATACTCAACAACGAAAGTTTAGTTAATGTTAAAGGAAATGGCATAACATTTATAAATGAACCTATTTTTATTAATTAGTATTCACATCTGAAATGTTTACCATTTACAAACAACATAAACTCATCTTTGCCTTAACACAACAGGAGGACCTGGTTTTCTTTTAAGTTTATTCAACCATGGCAAATTTAGACGACATAAAAAAATATTTGCTAAACTTTCGTTTTTGAGTATATTTCTTTTTTAGTGTGTGTGTGTGTGTGTGTGTGTGTGTGTGTGTGTGTGTGTGTGTGTGTGTGCGTGCGTGCGCACTGTGTACCACTATACTATGTTTCTGTACATAATGAATTTAGGGCCCCAATTTTGTTTTCTGGAACAATAAATAAATGTTAAAAAAAACCCCAAAAACACCAACAAACCCCCAAAAAAAAAAACCAACCCCCCAAAAAAACACACCCAAACAAACATAAAAAAGACATATATTATTTTAATAATATCGGTATTTACAATGAACATGTACTTTTTAGTGCGACATATAGCTCTGTAAATAACTTTGTGAACATGCCGAATTCAAATACCATGTTGTCCAAATCTGAACAATGTCCATATACAATTACACAAGGTCTATTCTCTAGTATCTGATACATGTCAAAATTAAGAAAAGTTTGACATTCGGTAGCCAATGAAAAATACATCAATTTGCTCTAGTAGTAAAACACGTTAAGTTATAATCTATGGCGAAAAAGAGAGAATGAATTACAATATCATATTTTCAAGAACAATATATTGGCATGTAATGTTTCCCCAGTAACGTGAACAAACGTTCCCAATCTCCTTCGTATTCTTTAAAATAATAATTATTGCAAGGTATTTACTTTTCAGTTTATATTCTTGTAATGTTTAAAAGAAGGTATATGTTAGGTCTCTGTTTCTGCATTTGACTTTATATATGTAAATGTATGTGTGTGCATCTATCTACAATCGAGCACCGGTATGTTGAACTTGCTTGAGTCGATATATCGCTTGTGTTGATATACCTGGCCGGTCCCGGCCAAAACGTGTATTAGCTGTCATGTTTTTTTTATTTCGGTGGAGTCGATACGTTTGAGAGGATATTACGTTTGTGCCGATATATGTTTGGGTCCCAACGTAGACTTTTATATGGAGAAATGTCTCTATGTTCGATATTAACATTATGTGTTGAAATTAATAAAATATTTTAAAAGGTAGATATGAATTACACGATCTTAAATCAATGCCGTGCAGGTATTGTGAGCATGCAATCAACCATCAAAACATCAAAAGAGTTACCAACATTAGACGTGTGGGGGGGGGGGGGGGGGGGGGGGGAACTCGTACTCTCGATCATGTGTCAAAATTACCAAAATTGTATTAAAGACCAAACTGCCATAGATTATAACTTAACGTGTTTTACTACTAGAACAAATTCATTTATTTTTCATTGGCTATGTCAAACATTTCTTAATTCTGACATGTATCAGATACTAGAGAAGACCTGGTGTATTCAACCGTTGCCCGCTGAGACAAAAGATACAGGATTGGCAGACCGACTAACCTAAATAGTTCTGTTCTTTCTCGTTCCATTTGGTGCTAATACATTATTAAATTAAACCCGGCAACAGGTGTATTGTATTGCTGTGAATTGTAACACAATGATAGATCAATAAATCCAGATTTGCCTCGATTAAAAATATTTGTTACTAACTTCTTCTTAGTCTACTCCCTCCCACCCCCCCTCTCCCCTCTCTCTCTCTCTCTCTCTCTCTCTCTCTCTCTCTCTCTCTCTCTCTCTCTCTCTCTCTCTCTCTCTCTCTCTCTCTCTCTCTCTCTCTGAAATGACATCAAGCTGTTGGGGAAAATATATTTCATTGACTGTAATTGTATATGACATTGTTCAGATTTGGAAAACATTGTATTTGAATTCGGCATATTCACAAAGTTATTTACAGAGCTATATGTCGCACTACAAAGTACATTGTTAATACCGATATTATTAAAACTAATTATATCTTTTTTATGTTTGTTTGGGTTTTTGTTGGGGGTTGGGGGGTTTTGTGGGGATTTGTTGGGGTCTTTGTGGGTTTTTAAAAATATATTTATTGTCCCAGAACACATCTGTAATGACAAGGTTGGGGCCCTAAATTCATTACATACAGACACATAGTATACACACGCACACACAATAAAAAAGAAATATACTCAACATCAAAAGTTTAGCAAATATCTTTTATGACGTCTAAATTTGCCATGGTTGAATAAACTTAAAAGAAAACCAGGTCCTCCTATTGTATTAAGGTAAAGGTTGATGAGAAGGGGGAAAAAGGTAGAAACAAGAAAGACAAGAGGAAGAAGAAGAAAAATTAATAACAGAGAAAAGCTTTCCATACTAGAACCATCAGTTATTTATTTCAAATTCTTTAAAAAGAGAGGTTTTTTTAGAACATGTATTTTTCAATGGCAGTTCGTCATTTAGAAAAAATAGAGATACTTAAATAATACCTATAATATACTGTGCAAATGTTAGCTACGTATATGCGCAAAAATATATAACCGTTTAAGCTTGTATTATAGGCCTACTGCCTTTATACTGGATAAAGTGTCTGTCTGTCTGTAGTGGGCAGATGCATATGTTTACAGTTCATACTGATATTGTAATCATATCATGAAGTGCACAGAGGTATATCTCACATTAATATCGTAATCATATCATGAAGTGTACATACGTATATCTCACATTCATATTGTAATCATATCATGAAGTTTTACAGACGTATATCTCACATTCATATAGTAATCATATCATGAAGTATACAGACGTATATCTCACATTCATATAGTAATCATATCATGAAGTATACAGACGTATATCTCATATTGACTTTGTTCTTCTTCTTGTTTTGGAGGGGTGAGGGTGAGTGGGTTGTTGATCGTCATTTACCTTTGTTTGACACTCAGTACAATACAATGCAATACAATACAATACAATACAATATGTTGTGATGTTGTTGTTGTTGTTTTTGTTTGTTTTTTGGTGGGGGTTTTTTGGGGTGTTTTTTTTTTGGGGGGGGGGGGGTGCTGGGGTTTCGTTATATATTCATTTAACTTCTATATGTTTTAGTTTGTTGATAGTGGGTATAAAAACAAATTGCCCCTGCTGACTCTCACCCCAACCGCCTTCTGTAATTCAGTAACAGACCTAACAGAACTAATTTTACATCTGAGAGACATCTGAAGGACCACGTGTATGTTAATTTACTGATTTCACCACAGAACACCGCAGGTGGTGAATATACGTGTTACCAAGTTTAAACCATAAACCTGATTCATCGAAGGGAAAGAGCAAATAAACAGCTGTTTCGGTCAGTGCATACAAGTCGTGCAGGCTATCTTGTTTTAAAGTTAAAGTTTGTTTTGTTTTACGAGACCACTAGAGCACATTGATATATTTAATCGTCGTCTGTTGGATGGCAAACATTTGATATTTCTGACATATATACATATGTATAGTCTTGGAGAGGAAACCCGCTACATTTTGTCATTAGTAGCAAGGAATATTTTATATACATAAACAGGATAGCACATACCTCGACTTGTGGTATACCAGTCGTGGCATACTGGTTTCTTTAGTCTTAGGGGAAGCGGACGTAGCCCCGTGGCAAAGCGCTCGCTCGATGCGTGGTCGGTCTGGGATCGATCCCGGTCGGTGGGCCTATTGGGCTATTTCTCGTTCCAGCTAGTGCACCACGAATGGTATATGAAAGGCTGTGGTATGCACTACCCTGTCTGTGGGATGGTGCATATAAAAGAACCCTTGCAGCTAACTTTGCAGAAAAGTGTAGCCCATGAAGTGGCGACAACGGGTTTCTTATCTCAATATCTCTGTGGTCCTTAACCATATGTCTGACAACATATAACAGTAAATATAATGTGTTGAGTGCATCGTTAAATAAAACATTTCTTTCTTAAGTCTTAATACGGAAAGAAAAGGAATTATTATTTAACAAAACCTGTCAACATTCTAAACTACTGTTTATGGTATACCACGTCTATGCATTTCATACGAAAGAGAGAGAGAGAGAGAGAGAGAGAGAGAGAGAGAGAGAGAGAGAGAGAGAGAGAGAGAGAGAGAGAGAGAGAGAGAGAGAGAGAGAGAGAGCGAGCGCACGCGTGTGTGTGTGTGTGTGTGTGTGTGTGTGTGTGTGTGACAGAAGTAATATTTTAATAAATAAATGTTCGCAGAACTCCTTTTAAGATTGAACTACTACACATATATACGTTTGATTTACCTTACCCTTTACCCACACCTAGCTTACAGTTTAGATTCTGTCTTTCTCTGATTTACTGATCACTTGTAATACATGGATACGTAAAAATATCAGTCACTTCTTCTCTGTGGTTTTGATGGATACAAATGGAAAAAAGAAACATGTTCCCTGCTGAAAACCAAAACTAAGTTAATAAATAAATAAATAAATAAATAATAATAATAATAATAATAATAATAATAATAATAATAATAATAATAATAATAATAATAATAATAATAATGGGGTGGGGTGGGGTGTATTTTGGAAGCCAGTACCCTAAAGTATTATATTATGTTATTTTATTATTTTTATGTAAACAACCCATGTTTTACCCTCGGCATGTGTTGTTCTAATTGTAAACAAGGGGCTGGCAATAATAATAAAATAATAATAATAATAATAATAATAATAAATGAAATGTTGATTGTTCATTTGTTCATAAATGTAACATAAATGGTTCACGCGTGATCGCTAGCTTTGAAAAATGTGACGTGTTCGAGACTATTGATTACTTAATATTATATACAGGCCTCACGCGAGGTCAAAATCATAGAGCGAAGTCACTTCTCTCTGAAACATTAGAGAGGGCGAAGTTTTTAATAGGAGAGGGACTTGACTTTTTAATCTAAAAAAAACAATTAATACGCAAAAAGAAGTTATATTAACTCAATACAGTCAAACCTGTCTTATGCGGCCACACAAGCTGTAGTAAAAAGCGACCCGTTAAGAGAAGTGACCGATGAATACAGGTGCAACCTTTACAGTTTTAGTGGGGGTTTTTACAATCTCTTACGCTAATTGATGGATGTGTGCTCTAGATTTTTCTTAAGATCATCTTTCCACATGTTGCCTTCTTCAGAAATCTTTCTCCAAGCGACGGAAAACAGAAACGCGTTTGTGTTCATTGCTTTGGTATATCCGACTGAAATCAGCAGAGGCGGGATTTACATTGCAGCTCAGTCGGTTGAGTGCTTGCTTGAGGTGCTTGCGTCCCAGGATCGAACCACCTCGGTGCATACATTCACCTGATTAGTGATCCTTCCAACCAGTGCACCACAACTGGTCAAATACCGTGGCATGTGCTTTCCTGTCTGAGAAAGTGCATACAAAAGATCCTTTGTTGAATTAGAAAAAAAAAAAAAAAATGTAGCGTGTCAGAATTACCAAATGTTTGACATCCAATAGCCGATGATTAATTAATGTGCTCTAGTGGTGTCGTTAAACAAAACAAACTTTAAAAAAAATATTTTTTATTGTCCCCAGAGCAATATGGCCATGCCAAGGTTGGGGTGCCTTGAGATCATGACATTACAATGTCAAAATATCATCACATATACGTTATATTGAAAGAGTAATAATAATATCTTGATATATATCATTAACATAATACAATATTGTTGAATATCTATAATATGGGAAGTTGAATGAGTTCAACATGAAAATGAGGAAAAGAAGAAGGAAAGAAAGCAAAAGGAGTAAGGATTAAAAGGAAAAGGAAAGAGGAATGGAAGAATCTAGCTAAAAGGAATATAATTTGTACTGTATCTGTATTTCCAAGCAAGCTGTGTTTATATTTTTTAAAAATCAGTCATTGATATTTATTATAAATACTTTAATTACAAAGGTCAAGCCAAGGTGGTCCATTGTTCAATAAATAATTCATAGTTACAATTTTTTAAAAAGAATATATTTTTCTACATCAAATTTTCTTTGTAATATGTCTTTAACGCTGTTAAAATGTAAAAAAAAATTCTGTACTGTCGTACTATAAATATAATATTTGACGTTAATTATTAACCAGTTTACAAAATAACTGTTTTTGTTATTCATCATACCAAATAAAACAATATATTTGCTGAAATTAATTTCAATTCCTGTTTTAGATAGTATCCATGCTTTTAAATTTTTCCATATATTATGAACCTTATCACATTTGAAAACTAGATGTTGCAAGGTTTCTGGATAATTATTACAAACGTTGCAAATATTAGAATCTATATAATGGATCATGTGTAAAAATGTATTAGTTGCCAGGCTTCTATGTAAAATTCTATATTGAAACCAGGATAAAGTCGTATCTTTTACGTTATGAAAAGGTATAACATAATACATTTCCCATTTCTGTAGATCACATACAAACCCTTCATTGGCATACCTTATTATTGCTTTTGGAGTTACTGTTAGGGTGTTTAGTATAGTGTACATATATTTGCAGCCACGTTTATCTTTTAACAAAATGTTTAGCTTAAAAGGGAAAATTTTATGTTTTAACATAATAAAGGTGTCGTCGGTTAGGTCGTGTGCGTTATATATAAAATATTTAACAGCATTTATTAATGAAGCATATTGTAAAACGTTTATAATTATTTGATATTTTTGTATGAATTCTTCATACACCATACAATCTCCTAATTCATTTAATAGATCACTTATAAAAGTAATACCATTTTCGATGTATTTATGATAGAAAAAAAGGCTTTTTATCTATACATATTTTGCTGTTGAACCAGATGTTAATACCTAAAAGGTCATCTATACTTTGCTGATTTGTTTTTGTTGTATTTGTAGCCAACTGTGTAGGGTATCTCTCCAGGACACATTTAATATATCCTTTTGTTTTTGCACTATGAAATGGTCGCCGTATATAATCATGTCAGTTGTGGACAAGCGCGTAATAGATTTGAAAAGATTAAACCACTTTGGATTACTATCAAACATTCGTCTAATCCAAGTACTTTTTAAAGCTATTATTAAAAGTATGTATATTTATCATTTTAATACCTCCATTTTTATAATTTTAGGTTATTAAACTATGCTTCAGTTTCTCAGAACCACCATTCCAGATAAATTAAAAAAACATAATGTGTTTAGTCGTTTTAGCAATGTTTCTCCTGGGTTAGGTAATGCTATAAATAAATGGGTTAGTTTGGGGCATTATTAAAGATTTAAAACTGTTCTTCTTCCTAATACGGTTAGTCTTCTAGTAGACCATATTTTTTATTAACTTTTGTATTTCCATGATTTTTGAATCGTAGTTTAGTTCAATAATTTTATCTAAATTCACTGAAAATGTAATTCCAAGTAAAGTAAATTGTTCTGCACCCAATTCTAGTTTCCATTTGGTATGATGAAAGACCTCCTTGCACAATTAGAGACATAGCCCTACCCCTATAAACTTGTAATATGCGCGGCATTTTGCTTTTCAATCGTGATACAATGAAATATAGTGCACTCGATGTGTACTGTTCAAACGTTCGATTCGGTGTAGTGTTCAAGTCCATAGCATGTGGCAGTGACCCGGATGAACTCGTTCTTGACAGATCGGTAAAAAGTATCCAGCTTCGCACTTGTTCACGGTTGACCCAATTTTATTCATAGATTCTTTAGACAGTGCAATGAGGTAGCTATGTATCAAATGTTACTACATTTGGTATTCAGATAAAAAAAGAAAAAGTTATATTACCAAAACTGAACTTGCGTTTTGGTTGTTTTTTTCATCAGTATGTATGTATATTGTACACGCATTAAGACGTATTGTTGAAGAAACACATTCTCCTGAAGAAATCATTTGTCGGATGCTGAAACGTTGGCTGGTTATGGTAACAAAATTACTGAACATCATGTGTGGCTTGTTCCATACAGTACTTTATTACTATTATGTTTTAAAACGAGAATATTTCACGCATCATGTTAGTACACGAGGTATTAAAGGGATATTCCTAAGTTTGCTGCATTGTAAGATGTTTCCGACTAATAAAATATTTCTAGGATTAAACTTGCATATTAAATTTATTGTCTTGTTTAGAATATAAGTGTCTATATATTCAATGTGTTTCTAGTCGTCTTAATATTTTTAAGAAGCCCAAACTGGAATAAGTCTTCAAATAATTCCGTACGTACGAAAACAAAATATTTTAGGAACTAAAATGAAATTTAACCTGGTACAAATACTAGAACGATCAGAAACACGTTTAATATACAGCCACTAATATTGTATGCAGAAAAATATCATTTGTATGTAATTACAATATTTAAAAAGTCTCTTTTAGCCGATAACATCTTAAAAAAGTGCAGCAAACTCAGGGATGTTCCTTTAAGATCAGGTTTATTTCACTAAGCACATCGTGTTTCTGAGATTTTTTCAATTGAATGGGAAAATTAGTAAAGTTGCAAGAGTTTTGTGAACGAGACCCCAGATAACAAAGCTTAGAAAGCAGTTTTGGTGTCAAAGTAACTTTAAAGGTGAATATACCATAATTTGACACCCAATAGCCGATGTATTTTTGTGCTGGAGTGTCGTTAAACACATTCATTTCATTCATTCATTTTTAAAGGTGAATAAACTGAAAAAGACGACGACACGACACGTATTGCTGCCATGCTAGAACTCGATCGATTTTATGTCCGAAGATGTTTGACGTGTAAATATTTCAATTAACCTACTTTGTCAAGCGTTACGGTTGAGGTGTGTCTTCAGAACTAAGATCTATAAAACAAGGATGATCAGTCCTTCTGTCACAATTGTCGACAGCTACAGTGTCCGAGTAATTTGATATCCAAACTAGATTCACACAACTTCAGAAGATGAATATCTCTTTGACACTCATCCTGTTTGCCGCCATTTTCTTCCAGTGTTCCGGTCACGGGAGATGGCACCATCACGGCGGAAGACATCACATCGGAAGACATCACAGCGGAAGACATCACTGGGGATGGAGACAGTGTCAAAACAGGTATGTACAGAGAAAACGCAGGGTCTTGTTTTACTGAGAAAGTGAAATGTTTAAAAAGGGCAATAATAGTATTCACAGAGTGAGTAACAAAACAAAATAGCCCAAATGGGCCCACCGACGGGGATTGATCTCAGATCGACCGCACATTGAGCGAGCGCTTTACCGCTGGGCTACATCCCGGCCCCTTTAACAGATGGAGCCATATTGCAATGTTTTTACCGAAATAGATCGATGAGACCTGGAAATTAATGTTTTTCAGGCACAGTGGGAGTAGGAAAATACTGGGGGTAGGGGTAGGTTTGGGATCAAAGGCACGAAGCGCCCGACGACCCTCCACTGGTGTCCAGAGGAATTCTCCCTCATCGAAATTTTGAAAACTGGATGTTCTGTATTCTACAAGTAAAATGAATCGTGACAAAAATACGGGTAAATGCAACACTTTTTAAACATACTTTTCACGAATACAACCTCTATACAAATATGTTTATGCGCTGAATATATTAACATGACTATATTAGCCATGTAGCAAACTCCTGGATCCAACGAACTTTGAACTAATTACTACAGTGAGCAACTCTACGATCCAATCAATTAATTTGCTAAATTTTATTCGCAAATATCATTTTGCAATATATCACTTTGTATTAAAATAATCAATGTGCTATAGTGGTGTCGTTAAAAAAACACAAAAAAACAAACAACAACAAAGTTTATTTTTAAAAAATTGACTGGACTGGTTTAACTACTTTTTGTTTACGTCACTTTTAGGGCTTCATTTGTATGCTTCGTGGGACATTTTTATAAATTAAATGACTGAAAGATATATCCATCATGCCAAAGAAAAATGTCAATGATACGTTTCTTGATTCAAAATTTTTGGTTTCCCTCTGAAACTCACATTGGTTGTGTTCTATTTCGCTTCTCCGCCTAGACCAGCGCATTTAATTTCTATTTTTACACTTCGCATTTCTCTTGTTATATTTAAGCATTCTTGATTCATTCGTCCATTCATTCATTCATTCATTCGTTCATTTATTATTAATTTAATCATTCATTCTTTCATTTATTTATTTATTTATTTACTTATTTATTCATTCATTTATTTATTTACTACAGAAAGAATAGTTTGTGGGCAGAAATTGCTGACTTACAGGCCCGACTGGATCAGTGTTTATTACCACCACCTGGTATGTAATATTAATATTGAGACTTGTCTGTCTGTATGTTTGTCTCTCTGTCTGTATTTACACACACATAACCCTACCCATCTACCCATCCATCCGTCCATCCATCCATCCATCCATCCATCCATCCATAGGTCCATCCATCCATCCATCCATCCAACCAACCATCCATCCATCCATCCGTCCATCCGTCCATCCATCTATCCATACATACATCTATCTATCTATCTACCTACCTATCTATCTATCTATCTCTCAATCTATCCATCTATTTATATATATATATATATATATATATATATATATATATATATATATATACATATATATATATATATATATACATATACATCTATACATCTATGCATATATATATATATATATATATATATATATATATATATCTATATATATATATATATATATATATATCCATACATCTATCCATCTATCTATCTATATATATCTATATATATATAGATGTGTGTGTCCGTTTATATATCTATCTATCCATCGTCCGTCCTTCCATCCGTTCACCAATGCACAAGCGTGTGCGTGCATGGATGCATACTTCATACATGTATGCATTCAGCTTTGGTTTTTGTGTATGTGTGTGGGGGTAAAGGGGAAGGGTAGAGTCTCCAGAGTTCATTCAATGCTGTGAGTATATGAATTTGAAGGGGTTTTTGGTGTGGGAATTTTGTGTATGGGGGGTATATAATTTGAAAGTTGATATTTTTACCTGGGTACCATTTTAATAGTTGACATTTTGATTATTGACATTGTTTCGACTGACATTTTAAACTTTGACATTTTGACATTTGACATTTTGTCCTATATCCCTTCAAAACAGTAGCCAGTTCTTTGTTAATATACTGAAAGGAAAAAGAAACGTCGGGTCATAAATTGTGGGAAAATTCCTAAATAAGAGGCGGATTTGTATGGAAGATGTACAAATAACTCATTGTGTTATTGTGCATTATAACCTGAATCCACACTCAATGAAGTGTGATAGGGAAGTTGTTTGATGAAAGGCCAAATGGTATTCGTACCTTTGGTCTTCGCATTCAGCGGTTTTTATTTTGGTTTTGGGGTGGTTTTTTTTCGATTTCCAACATTGATTTAACAGACACTTTGGAAACTCCTTCATATTTTGTTCTACCACCTTGGTGTATTTACATCACCTAAATTGTTTTTTGATCTTGTGTATACAAACAATTGTTCATGGAAATTCCCGACAGGTACCGTGATTACATTCCTGTTTATACAGCCAGATCACGGAATGGGAATTCTGTGGCTTGTGCTACAGGTTTTCATTAGACACAATACTTTCCATGAGATTGCCTGACTCGATAGTAATCTTTAGTGCTGAAGTTTGGCCAGTCTTTAAAGCCTCAGAAGAAATCAAGGATGCGGTTGCATCCAAATTTATTATTTTTACTTTCTCACTTTCGTGTCTCCAAGCTTTATGCAAAATTGCCAATAAAGATATTGTATTTCGATGGGTGCACAGCCATGTTTGCATCAGGGGTAATGAAAATGCAGATTCAACTACCAAGTCTGCTTTGGATTAGCATCATGCCAGCCTTGGCGTGTCTTATACTGATTTTAAATATAGTATCAACCAATTTATCTTTTCGACTTGGCAAAATGATTGGGACGGTACGATTGCGAACATGCTTCATTCTATCAAACCAGTCCTGAGAGAGTGGCAGTCCTCCTATAGACAGTGCAGGAAGGATGAAATAGACCCGAGTCGTGCTAGCATCGGTCATACATACTTGACCCATTCATTTACCTTGAAGAAGGATCCTCCACCCCAGTGTGATCACTGTCCGTGTACTCTGACGGTACGACACATTTTGGTGGAGAGCAATCATCTCAAAGAAACTAGAAAAGTATATATTTGGACAACGAAATGTGATGGAATCATTTCGATTCCATTCAGAACTTTTATTACAATTTTTACGTGATACTGACTTATTCAAAATTTGATTTTATCTACTTTTTTGTACTTTTATACAGTTCTTTACACTGTGTTTTTATTTAACTCTTGAATTTTTATATTAATGTAGTTCATCACTTGCTGTTTGTATTTACAATAGTTTGACACCCAAAAGCCAATGTATTTTTCGTGCTGGGGTGTCGTTAAACATCTATTCTATTCTATTCTATTCCCTCGTATTTATATTCTAAAATGAAATAAGTATAGGTATCTGGATTCCATTTTATGGTGGGTTTTTTTAACTTGGTGGATATTTACTGTTTTTACACATAATTATAAAACTATTATTTTAAAATTTAAAATTAATTTAAAGGTTTTAATAAATCGCGACATATGTATTTTAATACGTTTTCATCACAATTATCTTCATGTTTAGGGGCGGGACGTAGCCCAGTGGTAAAGCGCTCGCTCGATGCGCGGTCGGATCAATCCCAGTCGGTGAGCCCATTTTGGGTTATTTTTCGTTCCAGCCAGTGCACCACGACTGGTATATCAAAGGCCGTAGTATGTGCTATCATGTCTGTGGGCTAGTGCATATAAAAGATCCCTTGCTACCAATGGAAAATTGCAGCGTTTTTCCTCTCTATGATTTTATGCTGAAATAACCAAATGTTTGACATCTAATAGTCGATGATTAATAAATCAATGTGCTCAAGTGGTGTCGTGTAACAAAACAAACCTTTTAACATCAGAGTTACAGCCGTTTCACAAAGCTATCTTATGGTAGTCGTAAGTGCCCCTTTAACGATTAAAATCTTATATGTAAATCTTACACACATATATATATATATATATATATATATATATATATATATATATATATATATATATATATATATATATATATATATCTTTGACGTGCTTATGTCCAATTAAGGTTCAAGTACGTTGTCCTGGAGATACAGTCTAGCAGCTAACCAATCATTTCTCTCCATTCTTTGCAGGTCGCCGCTGATGGACAAGCTATTATCTCTTTCCCCGCGACGACATTGGAACTGATTTCCAAAGTAAAGGTCCTCTTTGACACCACAGTTACACGGTTGAAGCTCAACTACCCATAAATATTCATGAATTGGCTTCTGTAAACACGCGGGACGATTACATTTACAACAGCGTTCCTTAATGAGTACGTTACAATTATTAATTAACTAATTAATCAATCAATTATCAATAAATCAATCAATTATCAATAAATAAATAAAGACATTAATGAATTAATTATAATAACAATAAATAACTAAAAATAAATAAATAAATAAATAAATAATACAACAAGAAGCAAACAACATTCTGCAATATTAACTTATATATTACCATTGTTGGATTATTGTAACGACCACATTATGTAAAAAAATCTCTTCTATCGGGTAAACTGATCGTGAGTTGGACACGACCTGCAGTCGGACATCTTCGAAGCTATATTTGGGATTTCACACTATAACAGGGGTTAAATAATAAATAAATTACATGTTATGAAATTGGCTATAGAACTGTCAGACGTAAAAGATAATGACGTGGCGTCAGTTTAAAACAAAATTAAAGAAGCCAAATATCTTCTCTTTTTAAATACCATGTTTATTCAAAATATTGATTTAGTGTTGGTAAGCAATGAATAATGAACATTGTGAATAACTGAACTAATTTCCTGATGATCATCAGAGAAACAGAAACAAAACATTCAAAGGAGTATATCTTTTTCGTATAGAAAACTCATGCTCCGTTTACCCTAATACATATATATTGTTTCTCTGTCTACACAATTTCTGACAAAAATAAACTTAATTAGATCTTCTTTGTATCCTTTACACAAGTCACAGGTTATCCTGTCAGTATCTGTACTATCTATAAAATAAAACAGACTTTCAAACAAATATGTGTTTGTTTGTTGTTGTTGTGTTTTGTTTTTGTGGGTTTTTATTTTATTTTGGGGTTGTTGTATTTTTGTTGTTGTTGCTTTTTTCACGTATGTACAGACACAAACATACAGAAGCAAATAGATACTTTGACATACATACATACATACATGCATACATAGGCCCCATGCATATGGTTGAGTTAAAAGAGCTTCCTTTTTATGTAAGCTTCGACAGCTCAGAGTGTATCGTGGTTAGTCTTGCAATTTGCGGGCGAATCGGTGCCACTGGTTCGAGTCCCAGCAACGGCATGGGACAATTTGTGAGGCCAGAAAGGATTTAATTATCCCCTGCGCCAGTGCGTTAATATCTATGTATGTAATAGTCAACCTCGACATACATACAATATATAGATATTCATACATCAATACATACATACACATACATACACATACATACATACATACACATACATACATACACATACATACACATACATACACATACATATATACATATATACATACATACATACAGTCAACCTCGACATACATACAATATATAGATATTCATACATCAATACATACTAGCCAGTGCCAGGTCTGCCCACTGTTTCATGCACGTAAGCGAGATCGACCGCGTATATTGTAGGCCCATGCATATGGTTGAGTTAAAGAACTTCCTTTTATGGAAGCTTCGATAGCTCAGAGCGTATCGTAGTTAGTCTTGCAATTTGCGGGCGATTCGGTGCCACAGGTTCGAGTCCCAGCAACGGCATGGGACAATTTGTGAGGCCAGAAAGGATTTAATTATCCCCTGCGCCAGTGCGTTAATATCTATGTATGTAACAGTCAACCTCGACATACATACAATATGTAGATATTCGATACATACATACATACAGGTACATACATACTATAATATATATATATATATATATATATATATATATATATATATATATATATATATATATATATATACACGAATAGCTAATATATTACCAAATTGCCAGCAGTTCCCAGACCCCATCGTAACCAGAGGGCTACCAAGTCATTCTTGTAATATATATATATATATATATATATATATATATATATATATATATATATATATATATATTTGTATATTAGCTATTCGGTAATATATATATATATATATATATATATATATATATATATATATATATATTAGCTAGCATATCCAGTGTAATCAAGTATGTGATATTTTTTCCGATCACATACTTTCAGAATTTGATAACTTTGCTAATTATATATAAATGAGATTTAAAGGTAATTGGATGTAAAGTTAATTAAACGGAAGTATGCATTCATAGTCATCAAACAAAAGCATTTCAATAGCAACTTTACACTGAAAGCTGTCCAGCGTTCAGGAAACAAAAACAAAAAACCCCGTCAATCACTAGTTTATTCTTATGTATGGACATCTAAAATGACCTCATTCGAGTTTCACGTCATTTTCAGTCAAAAAGACACCGCATCACATATTCTTACGTCATTTGAATATCGGGTAATGGCTGTCTGGAATTAAAGTTGCCTTTACAGTTTACAAAAACATGTTGTATTAAACTTGAGATTATATGATAAAGAAATTATTACCCTCGTGCGTTTTGGTATCATCAATAGCATATATTAGGAATACAAATAATGTAGAGGCTCGCACAATACAATTTTTATTCCTAATATATGATATTGACGACACTTAAAAACACTCTGTATACAATAAGGACTGGTTCCTCTGCTACTTCACAATTTACTTAAAACGCAGACGACTTTCAAAAGTCAGCAGAATATCGAATTCGGAGAGACGAACTGTGAATTAAAAAAATACAGTATATCTAATCACCTGTAATTTTTTTTTTTTAAAGTATGTAGGACAAACGCAAAACTAACTGAGAATTAGAGCAGTTTGTCACAAGAATGATATTCAGCATGAAGTTGACACCCCTGTCGCCAATCACTCCAACCGACCCGACCATTCGTTAGATGAACATTTTGAAATAATTATAATTCAACAACCCCCGATACTTGGTCTCTTGAGACTTGAACGAGAGGCGTTCTGGATTCGGACATTACAGACAAAAAACCCCATTTGTAAAGCCGTAGAAAGAGATACACTTATATTTCCAATGTTTAAATCTGCAAACTGTTACGAACAAACTTATTACAGCACGACCGGTTATTGCGTACAGAAAACATCCAAGTCTCAAGGATATCTTAGTCTCCACACGACTACCCACCGCATAAGCCTGCATGTAAGTCTCTAAGCCAGTTAATTTTTCAGCGGTTGGTTGGTTTGTTATCCCTTTTCCTAACAATTTCCTAAAAACCAAACACATCGTATTCGGCTAATAAACATAGTACTTGCCGAACAAATGAAAAACAAGACTGACCGAAACACAGTTATATTATGAATGTCACAACTGTCAATTTAAAATCAATTTCGAATCCCTGGGGCAAAATGAGAAAATAGTCTCTTTTTTTATTTAAAAAAAAATAAAAAAATCTAAAGTTTCTTAAATAAATACATGCATACATCAAAATGCTTAGGATAGATATTCTCGGTTCGCAATTATAATTACAAACGTCTGTTCGTTAGACTCCCTGTGGTAAGCTGAATTGAGCTTTATTGGGTGGGAATGAAAAGTTACGCAATATATGTGGGGTTTTTTGGTGGGGTGGGGGGGGGGGGGGGGGGGGGGGGGGGGGGGGGGGGCAGTGACATAAGATGGAATGCCAAAGGAACTTTGGGAGAGGTTTGGAGGGGATCAAAGAAAAAATGAAAATTAATATATAATAAAATTATTACTATCCCGATCCCGATATTTTTGTGAATGTATTGTTCAAATGTGGGCTTAAGTCTGAATGATGACACCGTTGACGTCATCAAAAATCATAACTCCGCACAGATGAAAATCAAGACGTTTAGAAAGGACGCAACTAATACCACAAAACACTTTCAATATACTTTTGTCGCTTTCCTGACCTTCTTAAGGAGGACTGCCGCTTTTCAGGACGATACGTCAATCCTGGTCTGCCTGTAGGAGGACTGCCATTCTCCAGGACAATACATCCTTCCTGGCCTGCCTGCAGGAGGGCTGCAACTCTCAATACTGGTTCGACAATTTTAAATCTGCACAAAATAACTGCTAGTAATGCATGCACTCATAAAGAACTGTCAAAACAATGATGGCATAAAGTGTTCACGTCAGTGAAGCAAATCCTGATCACAGGTTGCACTCGCCATGAGCACAGTCTATAATTGCCATGTCTATTGTTTTAATGTTAACGATAATTAATCAAAATAGTGTGTATCATTAGACAGCAGGTGAAGTTAGTTCGTCAGTGATGCGTCATATCTGACAATAACCAGGCGGGACGTAGCCCAGTGGTAAAGCGCTCGCTCGATGCGCGGTCGGTCCTGTTTTAATGTTAACGATAATTAATCAAAATAGTGTGTGTATCATTAGACAGCAGGTGAAGTTAGTTCGTCAGTGGGAGTGGGAACTATTTTCTCGTGCCCCTATCCACAGAGGTTCAGGCACGCCCACTACGGATTTAGCCTCTGACTTCGCCAGTGACTAACTCCGGAGCAGAGGCAGGGGGGGGGGGGGGGGGGGTGTTAAGTTTGAAGTGGGCGGAATTTGGAAGAAAGCCATTTAGTACGGTCAGCGCGAGCGCGGACCAAATAGCAGACACTTCATAAAGCTTGAAGTACACCGAGTGGGAGCCGTGCTCTGATTGGCTGAATTTCGATTCCTCGGTGAAGCCTGTTTTTTTACCTAAGTCTATGAAGAGTAACTGCATACCAAAACATGTCTGGACTCTAAAATTTAACCCAAAGTAGGTAAGACTGCTCAGCCGAAAGGTTTTAAGGTGATTTTGAGCAATTGAACGGGCGCCAAAGTAAAATGCGTTAGACTACTTATAAAAAAATAAACATAAGAATTTTGAACTGCTTCCAAAACGTTTAAAGTCTAACTAGCCCAAAAAGAGGTTACTCACGGAGGAAAAGGAAGTTGGTAGAGGGGATGTCGTCAAGGAGAGCTGATGAAGAGGGTCGAATCCAGATGGTGGAGGGCTTGCCGGTGTGTGGACTTGGCGATGCTCTCGATGATTGGACGGTAGTCCTCCCCGGCAACGGTCTTGATGACGCGGTGGATGGTCGGGTTGTCCATTTCATCGAGAAGCATCCCTTGGTGGAAAAGTCCCCTCCGGCGGACAGTAAGGCAGATCCCTCTCCCATCTTTCATAATGATCTTCCTCACCGAAAACTCTCCTTCCGTCAGCGGCAGAGGTTCGAAGGTCTCCGGACCAGGTTCGCATAAGAGCCGACGGACATCCCCGATGTTGGTCTTGACCAGCCTTGCGTAGCGCGATGGTAGCTTGCCAGACTGTAATGTCCAAGGCTGGCCGATGGTCGGATCCTCTATCGGCGGCGGTGGAGTCGGTGTAGTCGGTTGAGTCGGCGGACTTGGCTTGTCTGGTTGGTCGCCTGGGGACACAACCGCCTTCCGTTTCCCAACGGCCACAAGACGGGCCTGGGTTTCTGCAGCGCCACTCTTCCTGGGTGGGCGTGGCATCGCTGGAAACCCGGAGGCTGAAGGCTTCGGAGATGTGGGGGGCGATTCCATCAGGGCCCGGTTAAGGTCCGTTTCCGGCATCGCCACTGGCAAGTCAACAGCTGGATCCAGCAGGGCTGTATCAGTTGGTCTCGCTGGTGTAGACTGGGGCTTGGGGCGTACAACGGAAGAAGTCGCCGCCGGTAGTTGAGCTACCGGTTTTGACCTCCCCCGGTCCGCCCCTGGCGCGTCCGTCTTTCTCCTCCTCCTCCTCCTAGATGGCTTCCTCGCTGGTTCACCGTACACCAAGGTCACGGTTGCCCGTGGCCCGGTGTACGTGACGCGGTACTCCAAAAGCACTCCGTACGAAGCAATGAGTCCCCCCAGGTGGGGGGGGGGGGGGGGTAGCTCGAGAGAGCAGGCGCACACGTCCTGCTTCATCATTGTTCAAATCAAGAATGACTGAAAAAATGAGTTCGTCAGTGATGCGTCATATCTGACAATAGCCAGGCGGGATGTAGCCCAGTGGTAAAGCGCTCGCTCGATGCGCGGTGGGATCGACCCCCGTCGGTGGGCACATTGGGTTATTTCTTGTTCTAGCCAGTGCACCAAGACTGGTATATCAAAGGCCGTGGTATGTACTACCCTGTATGTGGGATGGTGCATATAAAAGATCGCTCATGAAGTGGCGACAGCGGGTTTCCTATCTCAATATCTGTGTGGTCCTTAACCATATGTCTGACGCCATATAACTGTAAATAAAATGTGTTGAGTGCGTCGTTAAATAAAATATTTCTTTCCGACAATAGCCATAACACGTCTAGAAAGTCTTCAGGAGTTCTTGAATATTATAATCGTGGTGAAACACATTCTGTTTTGAAATGATATTGCGTTGCAGACGCGCGTGCCATGGGATCGGGGGTCGAACCCTCCTGCGAAAAGCAAATTTTCTATAAGATATTATTAAATTTTAAAACTTAAATGAATTGGTTTGACTGCCTTGATAGAAGTAAAATTCATCATGGCAAAGGCAATAATATGTGTCTAGGTCCGTTTCAGGATTTTATATTAGTGGAAACCCACAGTGTCTTTGAGTCGTGTGATAAGCAAATTATAGGTGGTGAATGTGGACTGTCCTGTCGATAGCATCAGGTGGAATGTTTTTATTGTCGTTTGATAATAATAGAAAAACGTTTGTTTTATTTAACGACGTCACGAGAGCACATTGTTTTTTAATCTTATCATCGGCTATTGAACGTCAAACATATGGTCATTCTGACACTGTTTTTAAAGGAAACCCGCTGTCGCCACATAGGCTACTCTTTTACGACAGACAGCAATGGATCGTTTTATGCATAATAAAAAGAGAAAGAGAGAGAGAGACTTTCATGAGAATTTGCCATTTTTTCATAATTATGGCCAGGCCATTTTTCATTTCAATTATTTTCGTGCTTATATCCAATTACGGTTCAAGCACGCTGTCCTGGGCAAACACCTCAGCTATCTGGGCTATCTGTCCAGGGCAGTTGGTTAGTTGTTACTGGTTAGTGAGAGAGACGAGGGGGTAGTGTTCTTACCTCAGCTATGTGGGCTGTCTGTCCAGGACAGTGGGTTAGTTGTTAGTGGTTAGTGAGAGAGACGTGGCGGGTAGTGTTCTTACCTCAGCTATCTGGGCTATCTGTCCAGGACAGTGGGTTAGTTGTTAGTTGTTAGTGAGAGAGACAAGGGGGTAGTGTTCTTACATCTACCCAATGAGACGTTAAAACTCGCTCTGGGTGGGAACAGGTACCGGGCTGCGAACTCAATACCTACTAGCCTTATTTCTGATGGCTTAACCACGACACCACCGAGGCCGGTATGACCATGTCAAGTTTGACTTCCATGCCAATTCATTCAAGCGCGATAACTCTGTCAAACATGGATACATTACATGTTTGACAGAGTTATGGCCTTTGAACTTAATAGTAATCGACATTTGTGGGGCCCGGTCCGGGACATGTATTTCTTTAGTAGTATTTTCAGAATTCTTGTTTGAAAATAAAGATGTCATTTTGGGCGTATTTTTAGAATAGTCAGTCTGGAATGTCCATATGGTCTGTACATCGTCGTGCGTATATCTTGCCGCTAAATGGGCACTGTGTAAGCATGTCATGTATTAGCAATACGGAAGAACAGTATTTGACAGCAAGGACGTTTTAGAAGCTTTTGCATTATTTATTTAATATCAACGGGCTTAAAATAACTGTGATTTTGCTATTACTGCATATGCCATGCATTAACAAAGCAGCAGAACAGTGTCAGACAACAAGGCACTTTTAGAAGCTTTTGCATTATTTATTTAATAGTGCCCCGTAACGCCGCATAGAGCTCCTGACGCATAGCGCTCATTGAGGAGCGCTATGCGTTGTGGCCTAACCCTGGGAGCTATATACGTTAAAGGGACATTCCTGAGTTTGCTGCAATTTTTAAGATGTTATCGACTAACAGAGACATTTTAACGATTGTAATTTCATATAAAATATATTTTTTTGCATAATATATTAGTGGCTGTACATTAAACGTGTTTCTGATCATTCTAATATTTGTACTAGGTTAAATTTCAGTTTATTTCCTAAAATATATTTTTGCGTACGTACGAAATTATTTGAAGACAATATCCAGTTTGGGCTTCTTACAAATATTAAGACGATCAGAAAGACATTGAATATACAGACACTGATATTCTACACAAGAAAATATATTTAATATGCCAGTTTAATCGTATAAATATTTTATTAGTCGGAAACATCTTACAATGCAGCAAACTCAGGAATGTCCCTTTAAATAAATAATGCAAAAGCTTCTAAAACTTCCCTGCTGTCAAACTCCGGTAAGTGAGTAAATGAAAGGATAAATAACATCAATTTAAATCTCCAAGATTTAAAATACAGTAAAAGTAGTTACGTCTCAAAAGGATATATTTTTGTACATACAATATAACATTCCGTTGCTGATCATACTAGTGTAAAAGTACTTCCGTTCAAAACAAACAATATTACTCGTCACTGACCGAAAATATAGAAATTTATCTAGTCATCATATCTTGATATAGATATAGTGGCACTATAGTGACTGCGGGATATATATATATATATATATATATTATATATATATATATATATATATATATATATATATATATATATATATATATATATATATATATATATATATATATATTATATTTATTTATTTTTTATTTATTTATCATATAATATATTACATTTCCAGCATTGAAATTTAAGCAAACGTACTAGGGTGACACTCCATAATTGACGTATGCATTCATAGTCATCAAACAAACACATTTCAGTAACAACTTTACACGGAAAGCTGTCCAGCGTTCAGAAAAACACACACGTTAAGCACTAGTTTATTCTTATGTATCGACATTTAAAATGACGTCATTCGAATTTGACGTCATTTCCATTCAAAGACAGCGCGTCACATATTCTTACGTCATTTAAATATCGGGTGATGGCTGACTGGAATTAAAGTTGCGTATACAGTTTATAAAAAACACGCTGTATTGAGCTTGAGATTATATGAAAAATAGATTATTACTCTCGTGTGTTTTGGTATCGTCAGTATCATATATTAGGAATAAAAATAATGTATTATGCTCGCCAAAGGCTCGCATAATACAATTTTTATTCCTAATTTATAATATTGACAATACCCCCAAAACACTCTTGTAATAGCCTCTCTCTGCATATAAAAGATCCCTTGCTGCTAAATATAAAACGTAGCATGTTTTCTCTGATGACTGCAAGTCAGAATCACCAAATGTCTGACATCCAATAGCTGATGATTAATTAGTCAATGTGCTCTAGTGGTGACGTTAAACAAAACGTATATCTCTCTGTGTCTATCTCTGTGTGTGTGTGTGTGTGTGTGTCTCTCTCTCTCTCTCTCTCTCTCTCTCTCTCTCTCTCTCTCTCTCTCTCTCTCTCTCTCTCTCTCTCTCTCTCTCTCTCTCTCTCTCTGTGTGTGTGTGTGTGTGTGTGTGTGTGTGTGTGTGTGTGTGTGTGTGTTTCGTATTTGTGTAATGCGTACTTTTGTTTGAAATGTTATTATACAGTATATGCTCTTTTTCTGGTAACACAGTTTGCAGAAAGACGATCTTCCAATGTAAATGCTACATTGCTTATTATAAAAATGCTTTTATTGCATAGATAAACATATATTTAAAATTGATCCTGAAACACAACATGAGTAAAATAAGCGATGTATACAGAGTTTTACAACCTAGTTTTATTGTTTCCATTTTTATTTTAGAATCCATTGCAAAGAACATCTGTTGAGTTCTCACCGTAAACAAAATGTCTTTGAAAAGTATTTCAAAAGCTCAAAGTATTGATAATTGAACTTGGCATCTCGGTAGAATTCCCCCCCCCCCCCCTTTTTTTTTTCTTTTTTTTTTCTTAAGTGTCTTCGGTTGAACAGTTGCCTTATTTCGATAAATAAATAATTCAATAATAGAAACAAAAAACCCAGAAAAAAACCTTTGTCAATGTTCTTAATACCATAGCAATAAGGGGAGGGCTAGAGGACACTCGAGGCGGTATGAAGACAATTGATAAAGTAAAGTGCCACGGTAAACTATCACTTTATTTGGTAATTACCTCGGCAGTTTTAGCATTTTGTCTTCACGCCAGGGCCGTACCCTTCAAACGCCAGGGTGGTGGTGGTGGGAGCACTACCGTACCCAATGATCGAAAAATACCTGGGGGGGAGGGGCAGGGGGGAGGGGTCTTCACGCCAGGGACCCTGGGGAGGGGGAGAGGGGGGGGAGGGGGTAGCACTACTTTTTATAAACAATGAACGAAACACTATACAAATTAAATCCTGAGATGTGTATACAATTTTCTGCACCCCTGTATTAAAAATGAGATTAATCTAGTATGTAATTTGATGCTAATTTGTTAAGAAAACTTTTTATTTACTTAGTAATTTATTAATAAAATATGGTATGGGTTTAAAACTAATCAAGTGGTAATATGTTTTAACATTATTCTTTCAAGCTAAAATCTGTTTTGTTTAACGACTCCACTAGAGCACATTGATTTATTAATCATCGGCTATTAGATGTAAAAAATGTAGTAATTTTGACATATAGTCTTAGAGAGGAAACCCGCTATATTTTATTTTCATTAGTAGCTATTGATCATTTATATGCACCATCCCACAGACAGGATAGCACATACCTCGACCTTTGATATACCAGTCATAGCACACGAGAAATAGCCCAATGGGCCCACCGACGGGGATCAATCCTATACCGTCCGCAGATCAAACGAGCGTTTTGCCACTGGGCTACATCCCACTCCTAAGCAGGATAAAGCCGATATCTTAACTGGTTATATTATTTATCCTGCAGTCCAACACGGCTAGTGACCGGCCTCCGTGTCGCAGTGGTTAAATCATCGGACTACAAACTGGTAGGTACAGGGTTCGCAGCCCGGTACCAGATCCAACCCAGAGCGAGTTCTTAAGGGCTTAATGGGTAAGGCCATTACACCCTCTCCTCTCTCACTAACCACTAACCAACTAACAACTAACCCACTGGCCTGGACAGACAGCCCAAATAGCTGACGTGTGTCTCCAGGACAGAGTACTTGAACCTTAATTGGATATAAGCACGAAAATATGTTGAAACGAAACAAGACTAGTGACACATATACGTTTATCTAGTCACCATATTTTGCCAGTATGCATTTTGTTTGCAAGATAAATCTGAGTTAATGCTAGGATCAGACTATCAACTGCCATGATGAAGTTGGCCATCTTGATGGTTATGTTGTAATTTTCCCCAACTCCCGACTTACAATGAGTGCGCTCAGATCAACGACTAATCGGTCGTTCGTAGGAGTTGTATACGCTGATAATCGGTCTGTGGGAGTCGAGAAATCGCCGAGATGTCCGACTCCGTCGTGACAGTAAGTAGTCTTAGCCTAGCATTAGGCTAGCATACAGCTTGAGATTTGCGACGACTAGAAGGGTTAATTAACAAATCAAAGTGCTCTAGTGGTGTCGTTAAACAAAATACATTTTAACTTTTAAACATGAACGCATTAAATTATTTGAGCGAGTGGCATGATCCTCGTGTTGTCAGTGACTCTCTCTTCTTTTGGTGTTTGTTTGTTTTTGTTTAACAACACCACTAGAGCACATTTATTAATTAATCATCAGCTACTGCATGTCAAACATTTGATAAATCTGACTCGTATTCAACAGAAGAAACCCTCTACGTTTTAATCATTAGCAGCAAGGGATCTTTTATATGCACTCTCCCACGGACAGGAAAGCACCAGTTGTGGTGCAGTGGTTAGAACGAGAAAAAAAAATCCATTTATTTGAATGGATTCATCAAGGTGGTTCGATCCTGTGACGCAAGCACCCCAAGCGAGCAATCAACGGACTGATCTAAATCCCGCCCTTGCCTGTTGGTGATTTAAGCCGATAACCATTAATTCCGTGAGCATGAATACCTGCATGGAAATTATTCTAATTTAATTCAAAGAAAGCCTCAAAATTAATTTAATTTAGTTAATTTAATTTCAACTTATTTTCTTGGTTATATCCAATTAAGGTTCAAACACGCTGTCCTGGGTACACACCTCAGCTATCTGGGCTGTCTGTCCAGGACAGTGGGTTAGTTGTTAATAAAAGAGAAGAGGGTGTAGTGGTCTTACACATACCCATTGAACTCTTAAGAACTCGCTTTGGGTTGGAACCGGTACCGGGCTGCGAACCCTAATATATCGATTCCAATATTCATTTGTAGTAGTAGTCTTGATATCTTTCTCGTTCCAGCCAGTGCTCCACAACTGGTGTAACAAAGGCCGTGGTATGTACTGTCCTGTCTGTGGGATGGTGCATATAAAAGAGTATCCCATGAAGTGGCGACAGCGGGTTTCCTCTCTCAATATCTGTGTGGTCCTTAACCATATGTCTGACGTCATATAAACCGTAAATAAAATGTGTTGAGTGCGTCGTTAAATAAAGCACTTCCTTCCTTCCTTGTACGATCGTCTAACATACAGATCCATTATCAAAACAGCACGGCTCAAATATAACTGGATGTTCAATTTGCAACCTCTGAGTTAAGCTTTTCCCAAAACAAAGAGTTCGATTCTTGTGTATCGACTTATAAAAGAGACTATATAAGACTACTCAGACTGTCGGTGTTATGTGACCAGCTTCTGTTTTAAAACACTGACCACGGCTGTTTTACACAATTCTTCAATACGTACCATGCTTGGCGCAGTCATACGCGATGTTATATTTAACTTATTTACTATTATTTTTATAGCAGGGACAATTTTGTGCAAAGAGACATTTTTTAGGAAAGTTTTGAATGTCCCAGTGATACAGAATGCTTGCGATCTTTGGAATGGCGTGGTTCCGAGTCGGCTGTACTGTTCTCGAGTTTGTTCAAGTGATGATCGGTGCGTTCTCTTCACGTATGATGGAAGTGGGACCTGTGCTACGTACTGTGTCTTTGGAACAGAGTTTGAAGCCTTATATGAATATTTCGCTGTCACAGGTGTGTTGTTGTATGTTTTCCATGATTTCTTTTCTTTTTGTCTTTTAAAGGGACATGCCTGAGTTTGCTGCAACCTTTAATATGTTATCGACTGACAGAGCCTTTTTAACGATTGTAATTACATATCAAATATATTTTTCTGCATAAAGTATTAGTGGCTGTATATTAAACGATTTTTTGTGATCGTTCTAATATTTTTACTAGGTTAAATTTCATTTTATTTCCTAAAATATGATTTTAGTTTTTTCGTTCGTACGAAATTGGTTTGGGTTTCTTACAAATATTAAGATGACGAGAAACATTGACTATACAAACAGTGATATTCTAAACAAGAAAATATATTTAATATGTATGTTTAATCGTAGAAATATTTAACTAGTCGGAAACATCTTACAATGCAACAGGAATGTCCCTTTAATTTCAAAAGTTGTTGGGTTTTTTCGTTGTCCTCCTACGTCTTTTTTTTCTTCTTTTTTTTATTAATTTTTTTTTTCATTTATTAAAGTTCAATAACAAAAATGATGATACATGTAATATGTAACACATGTGTATACTTGCAGGCCTGGTGGATTGCGGGAGTCCATCAGTAGACCATGGCCATGTTACATACGAGTCCACCATTTTGACCAGCCTCGCGTCTGTGGAGTGTAACGACTTGTTCCAGTTGTTTGGAAACACCAGTTCAGCCAAGTGTGACTCAAACGGACAGTGGAGCGGACTTGGGGCGTGTCGTCAGGTGGAATGGAGAAATAAGGTAAAAAAAACAACCCACACACAAGAAAAAACACAATATAGCACAGCAAAACGACACACAATTTAATATTATTATAAAGAAAGAAAGAAAGAAATGTTTTATTTAACGACGCACTCAACACATTGTATTTACGGTTGTATGGCGTCAGACATATGGTTAAGGACCACACAGGAAACATCTCTCAATACCCGTGTGTTCCTTAACCATATGTCTGACGCCATATAACCGTAAATAAAATGTGTTGAGTGCGTTGTTAAATAAAACATTTCTTTCTTTGACATACTAAGATCCTAAGGAAAACTTATAATGCATAAACCTATGTGACAATGGAAGGGATTTAGCTCAGTCGGTTGAGTGCTCGCTTGGGGTGCTTGCGTTGCAGGATCGAACCACCTCGGTGGATCCATTCAGCTGAACAGACTTGTTCTCGTTCCAACCAGTGCACCACAACTGGACAAAGGTCGTGGTGTGCGTTTTCCTTTCCTGTCTGTGGGAAAGTAAATAGAAATGTAGCGGGTTTCCTCTGATGACTACGAGTCAGAATTACCATTGAATGTTTGACATCCAATAGCATATGATTAATTAATCAATGTGCTCTAGCTGTGTCGTTAAACAAAACAAACTTCTATATGACAAAACCATAATTCTTGATCAACATCGTATCTCTGTCGTAAGAATGTTTTGCTTCCATGATCCTCCATCTGATGTTCGTCCTTAGAAGGACCGCGACGCCCTCAGTAACATTAGAAGGACCGCAACGACCTCAGTAACATTAGAAGGACCGCGATGACCTCAGTAACATTAGAAGGATCGCGACGCCCTCAATAACATTAGCCACATGGATGACATGTATTTCTCCTCAGTACAGAAGGACCGCGACGCCCTCAGTAACATTAGCCACATGGATGACCTGTATCTCTCCTCAGTATAGAAGGACAGCGACGCCCTCAGTAACATTAGCCACATGGATGACGTGTATTTCTCCTCAGTATAGAAGGACAGCTACGCCCTCAGTAACATTAGCCAGATGGATGACCTGTATCTCTCCTCAGTATAGAAGGACAGCTACGCCCTCAGTAACATTAGCCACATGGATGACCTGTATCTCTCCTCAGTATAGAAGGACAGCTACGCCCTCAGTAACATTAGCCACATGGATGACCTGTATCTCTCCTCAGTATAGAAGGACAGCTACGCCCTCAGTAACATTAGCCACATGGATGACCTGTATCTCTCCTCAGTATAGAAGGACAGCTACGCCCTCAGTAACATTAGCCACATGGATGACCTGTATCTCTCCTCAGCATAGAAGGACAGCTACGCCCTCAGTAACATTAGCCACATGGATGACCTGTATCTCTCCTCAGTATAGAAGGACAGCTACGCCCTCAGTAAAATTAGCCACATGGATGACCTGTATCTCTCCTCAGTATAGAAGGACAGCTACGCCCTCAGTAACATTAGCCACATGGATGACCTGTATCTCTCCTCAGTATAGAAGGACCGCGACGCCCTCAGTAACATTAGCCACATGGATGACCTGTATCTCTCCTCAGTATAGAAGGACAGCTACGCCCTCAGTAACATTAGCCAGATGGATGACCTGTATCTCTCCTCAGTATAGAAGGACCGCGACGCCCTCAGTAACATTAGCCACATGGATGACCTGTATCTCTCCTCAGTATAGAAGGACAGCTACGCCCTCAGTAACATTAGCCACATGGATGACCTGTATCTCTCCTCAGTATAGAAGGACAGCTACGCCCTCAGTAACATTAGCCACATGGATGACCTGTATCTCTCCTCAGTATAGAAGGACCGCGACGCCCTCAGTAACATTAGCCACATGGATGACCTGTATCTCTCCTCAGTATAGAAGGACCGCGACGCCCTCAGTAACATTAGCCACATGGATGACCTGTATCTCTCCTCAGTATAGAAGGACCGCGACGCCCTCAGTAACATTAGCCAGATGGATGACCTGTATCTCTCCTCAGTATAGAAGGACAGCTACGCCCTCGGTAACATTAGCCAGATGGATGACCTGTATCTGTCCTCAGTTGGTTAGCTCCCTTTGCCGCCAGCAGGCGCGCAATGTTAGGTAATACATCCGGTAAGTGCATTTCACAAACAAACAATGGACGAGCACTACCATTTTACGGATGAAGAAATCGATTGTTTAAAAGTACAGGAGTTGAAAAGTTATTTGAAGCGACACAGTCAACCAGTTATGGGGAACAAAGCAGCATTAATAGTGAAGTCAAAAGGTGTTAGAAAATTAAATCTTCGAAGAATTAATGACTTAGAAAGCGAGGACAATGTGTGTGTGAGTAGTAAGGAGGCCTACCTGGGGCCATGACCTACTTTCCGTGACCTTGACCTTGATGACGTCACGTGATCTCGTCCTACTGACCCGGCCCTGACCTACTTAGACCGGCCCCTGACCTACTTAGTCTAGTCCTGACCTATTTAGCCCGGCCCCGATCCGTCGTATTTAGCAACGCCCGTGCTATCCTGTCTGTGGGAAGTGTAGGATCCCTTGCTACTAATGGGAAACTGTAGCGGGTTTCCTCTCTAAAACTGTCCAAAAGTATGTTTCACATCCAATAGGCAATGATTCATAAATCAAGGTGCTCTAGTGGTGTCGTTAACCTACCACATCTAAGGACTCGGCCCGACGCGAGGTAGTGTGTTTAATTTTAGCGCACTGAATGATGAATGGTTATAACTGCTTACATCCGGGAAGCGGTGGTATCCTATTTTATTGTTGGTGGCAATACTGAACTAGAAGTTACATTCTTAAAGACGTGAAATAAGAAATGATTTAAATGGTGTCCGGGAAAAATAGAATTCTCGTTCTACGCTATCTGATAGCGCATTCACAAGATTATTGTTAACTGACCTATTTCGTCACTTTATTCCGCGCTTCGCCGCTCACACATATAACGGTTTAAATGACAGGTTTTGTTAACATGCGTTTAGTAGTCAAGTGCGAACGACTTCGCGTCCAGCGCTGAGGGTACGTCGTTCGTATCTAATGTGGGGAAATTCTAAAACTGTCCAAAAGTATGTTTCACATCCAATAGTCAATGATTCATAAATCGAGGTGCTCTAGTGGTGTCGTTAACCTACCACTTCTAAGGACTCGGCCCGACGCGAGGTAGTGTGTTTAACTTTAGCGCAATGAATGATGAATGGTTATCACTGTTTACATCCGGGAAGCGGTGGTATCCTATTTTATTGTTGGTGGCAATACTGAACTAGAAGTTACATTCTTAAAGACGTGAAATAAGAAATGATTTAAATGGTGTAAAATAGAATTCTCGTTCTACGCTATCTGATAGCGCATTCACAAGATTATTATTAACTGACCTATTTCGTCACTTTATTCCGCGCTTCGCCGCTAGCACATATAACGGTTTAAATGACAGGTTTTGTTAACATGCGTTTAGTAGTCAAGTGCGAACGACTTCGCGTCCAGCCCTAAGGGTACGTCGTTCGTATCTCATGTGGGGAAATTATATTTTTCTATTATTTTTAAAACAAAATAATAATTTATAGTTTGTTTTTATTTTACTTATTTACTTACTTATTTATTTGTTTATTTATTTATTTATTTATTATGTTACGATTTTTTTTTCAAGCATCCTCTAATAACCCTGTATGGGCGGGACGTAGCTCAGTGTTCCCTTGATGTGGGTCGGTCTGGTATATATCCAGCCAATGCTCCACAACTGGACAACGGTATGTCTGTGGGATGGTGTAGGATCCCTTGCTGCTAATAAAAAAAAGAGAGTAGCCCATGCAGTGGCGACAGCGGGTTTCCTCAATCAATATCTGTGTGGTCCTTAACCATATGTCTGACGCCATATAACAGTAAATAAAATGTGTTGAGTGCGTCGTTAAATAAAACATTTCTTTCTTTCCTCAATCAATATATGTGTGGTCCTTAACCATATGTCCGTATAACCGTAAATAAAATGTGTTGAGTAAATAAAACATTTCCTTCCTCGTAAAATAAAGATTAATTGAATACAAATATTTATTTTTAGTATTTTGTTTTAGTCATAGGGAAAGAAAGACATATTTGTCTCGAAGAAAGGAATGTTTGTTAAGAAGAAAGGCATATGCGTTAAGGAGAAGAAAGGAATATTTGTTAAGGAGAAGAAAGGGATGTTTGTTAAGGGAAGAAAGGAATGTGTGTGTGTGTGTGTGTGTGTGTGTGTGTGTGTGTGTGTGTGTGTGTGTGTGTGTGTGTGTGAAACATCCCCAACCCACTGCTTTGAAGAAAGAACGCGTGACTGCAACTCAACCCTCCAACCTAACCTATGATCTTTTAACTGCATTTTAAACACAAGTATTTCCCTAGAGTACAAGCCTTTTTACAGGGCTTTTTAATTACCAAATGGGTAGATACAGTGGTCGATCTAGGATCGATCCCCGTCGGTGGCCCATTAAGCTAGAGCCAACCAGAGTATTATGTCTGGTATATCAAAGGTCGTGGTATGTTCTGTCTTGTACACACAGCTCTTGCTACTATAAAGTAGCGGTAGAAATATCCAATCACAAATCTAGTCATAGAGTAAAAAAACACAAAAAAACAAACGCAATGGTTTGGTTTTTCATTTGTTTTATTTCTAAATTACAATCACTGGTCTCTCTAGAGACAACTATACATGAAATTAACACACATTGGGTTACATCGAGAGGCCTTAATGGCGACATGCGAATAATATGAGTGTTCATTTCTCTTCATCATCGTCGTCCTCCTCATCGTCGGTATCGTCGTCGTCTTGTTCATCCAAATATTCGCCGATCCATGAACGATACTGATTTGATTTAGAACGAATCTTTGTCTGTATTCACAAACTGTAAAATTTTCCTGGTGTTGGGACCTTTGTCAAAGTAATGCATATATGTCAGAAAGCGAGAGTACGTGTCTTTAAATAACTTCCATTGCAATGGCTTCATGTTTCTTTCAATGGCATCTTGAGACATGTTTTTTTCTTCGTAGCGTTTCCTCTTGCTTTGGAGATAGTCACGATTGATGTCGAATTCACGTTCCACCATGAGACGAATGCTTTCGTTTCCCAGGTCGGGCGACGGCTCTCCATTTCCCTTTTCGCACGTTTTCACGTGTCGCTGCAAGTCGCTTCCGTCTTTAAAGACCAGACCACACGTATCGCAAGACTGCATCCTCTTGACTTTTTTCAGATAGGGTTCTACCTCATCATCTTCTTCTTCGTCGTCACTTTCGTAGGCGGGTATGCCTGGTAGTCTTCTCTTGAATGCGCCCCTTTGCATAATTTGCAGGTAGAGCTCTTTCTTCGACAGTGGTTGCACGTCTTCTGAGACATTCGCCGTTACGCTCGTGCTTTTATACCATTCGGACGGCCCCGTCTCTAAACCATTAGGCCGAAGACGCCAATGTTCGGGTGTGGTCGGTTTCAAGTCCACCAAGAGATGTCCGTAGGGCCTGTGGGTAGCTTCCTCAAACTGATGCATGAAATGACTAGTGTTTTCCGGATACATCTGCCGTGCCAAAGTCAGAACTTGCTGCTTGTCGATGGGGTTGTTGAACAGCGCTAGATAATGGCAGTTTCTTCTCTGTGTCGGGTCCTTGCTGTGATACAGGTTCTGGTTGATAGCGATGACGGATAAGTTTCTGTGATGACTTCCTTCTGTGAACAGGTCGGTGATCCTTGAGTCTTTATTAGCCATACACATCAGGTCGTCCAACACGATGAGATTTCTGACTCTGGGATCCAAATAACGATCCTTTTCCAAATTCTCAGGTATACCTTGAACAAATTTCACTCGAGGAACCTTTTTGATCATATCATAGAGGGGTTGCCATCGCTTGTAGAGCCAGATGACGCGCTGGGGAGGCGGCTGGATTTTACCATCTCTCAACAATTTGTATACCAAAAATGTCTTTCCACACGACGTGGGTCCCGACACGATCATGGTGAAGGGATGTAGCAATCTTAGGGGATGCTGCTGCTGCTGTGGTGGTGGTGGTGGTGGTGGCTGCTGCTGTGGTGGTGGTGGTGGTGGTAGACCTTTAGCATGTTTTTGTTGAAAATGTCTTAACATGGCGTCTCTCCTCGAGAATGTGAAACCACATTCTGAACATGTGCTCTGCATGACGACTCTAAATGAAATGACGATATCTGACCCACATAGTTCCTTTTATAGCTTATTTAGAAATGCTTCTGCAGTTTCGGGGCTTTCCAACCCGTACCACTTTGTTGTTGTTGTTGTTGTTTCCGTTTCAGATCGGCTTTGGCTTGCTCTACCACTTGTTGTGTTGGGGAGACCATGACGACTTTGGGTGTCGGGGACTTGTTCTGTTCCTCTTTTTCTTTTTTCCACGTGGGATCGTAGAGTTCTAGACATCGATCCACACTGTACATGATCTGACTTTTCCCACCACGTTGCACTGGAAAATGAGGTTGAAGTTTACCTTCTGCCTGCAGTTTATAGAAACGGGTCCACTTATCCACGTCAGGTACATATAACTTGTACTGGTCTGACATGTTGCTCCTCTGAAAGTTCTACCTCAAAAGTTCTACCTCCAAAACTATTTTACTTATATACCTTATGACGCATAAAGATATGGTACAGGAATGTTTGAATGTGTGTGATACGTATGACCAGTGTCCCTCCTCCCAAGCACAAATCTCATCGTGCGAGCTCCCAAAAATAATCGTTACCAAAATATTACCCTTTACCAGTGTTACTACCATAGGGACACGTCCAGAGACACACTCATGGACCCAGGACATAAATAAGAAAGCAAAACCTGTTATTCACGGTTTTATTCACAACATACAACATGAAAACATAGCACACAGGTGTCTAAAACATTTAATGTCTGAACAGGTTGTTCACATAAGGACATCTTGGAGAGAGTCTGTAATGTTCCATCACTGGGTCGTCTGTCTTCTTCCATCGGTAGACGCGAAGTCCGCAACAGTAACAGGTGATGGCATCGTGGTTTCCCGTGTAGTAGAAACCGGCCTTGGCAAGTTCTTTTGGTTTTTGACGTAATTGTATGGGCCACCGAGCATACGTCAGCATCCGGGCATAGAAATGTCTCATTTCGGGACGATGACAGAACACGTAACGTCTCGAATAGCAATCTTCCTCACAGGCAGCATCTGTTTCACAGGCAGCATCCGTCTGATCTGTGGGTTCATCCACGAGTTCGCCATCTTCAGTGTCAACCCCAATGTCACGTGTAGCATCCGTTTGATCCGTATAATGAATACTCTTCTTCTCCTCATCTTGTTTGGTAGTCACTCTTTTGATTGTATGTCTTTCTGAACATTTGCAGACCAAGACGTCGTCCTCGTCGCTACTGCTGCTGCTACTAACACTGCTCGAATATCCCGATGTCATTTTCTTCGTACCAGAATATCTTCAAACTCCAAAGCAAAAATAGATCTCGTTCACAGAACTTTCGGCAAGCGAATGACGCTACTAACAAAACACCCCTTTATATATCTAAATACGAGCCTACATAGGTCAAGACCAGTCGTAAGTGGGCCAAGGACAATAGTCTGGGGGACAGTCCAAGGGCACAACGGAACTAGTTTAAGTAGGTCAGGGCATGACTCATACCAAGGCCAGACACGTGCCAAGTATGCCAAGGGCGGTCCATGACTCACACCAAGGCCAGACGCCTGCCAAGTGTGCCAAGGTCGTTCTTTCTTCAAAGCAGTGGGTTGGGGATGTTTCACACACACCCACACACACACACACATTCCTTTCTTCCCTTAACAAACATCCCTTTCTTCTCCTTAACAAATATTCCTTTCTTCTCCTTAACGCATATGCCTTTCTTCTTAACAAACATTCCTTTCTTCGAGACAAATATGTCTTTCTTTCCCTATGACTAAAACAAAATACTAAAAATAAATATTTGTATTCAATTAATCTTTATTTTACGAGGAAGGAATGGTTTTATTTACTCAACACATTTTATTTACGGTTATACGGACATGTGGTTAAGGACCACACAGATATTGATTGAGGAAAGAAAGAAATGTTTTATTTAACGACGCACTCAACACATTTTATTTACGGTTATATGGACATATGGTTAAGGACCACACATATTTTGAGAGGAAACCCGCTGTCGCCACTACATGGGCTACTCTTACGATTAGCAGCAAGGGATCCTACACCATCCCACAGACAGGATAGTGCATACCACGGCCGTTGTCCAGTTGTGGAGCACTGGCTGGATATAGCCCAATGGGCCCACCGACGGGGATCGATCCCAGACCTACCGCACATCAAGGGAACACTGAGCTACGTCCCGTCCACACAGGGTTATTAGAGGATGCTTGTATTGGGTTCTGCTTGAACATAATAAATAAATAAACAAATAAATAAATAAATAAAATAAAAACAAATAAATAAATAAATAAATAAACTAATTTAAAAAATAATAATAGAAAAATAATAATTCTACCACATGAGATACGAACGACATATCTTTCACGCTCAAGTCGACTACGCTAACGACTGAGCTACCGAGACATTGGCAAAGCCTGTCATTTAAACCATATATATGTGTGGGTGTGTGTGTGTGTGCTCGCGGGATGAAGCGACGAAATAGGTCAGTTCATAATAATCTTGTGAATGCGCTATCAGATAGTGTAGAACGAGAATTCCTTTTTACACCTATTTCAATCATTTCGTCTTTCTGCCAGACTTTGAGAATTTAACTTCTAGAAGTTCCGTAGAGTATTTTATTTTGAGACTGACAACACAAGATACCATCACTTGCCGGATGTAAACAGTGATAACCATTCATCATTCAACGCGCTAAAATTAAATACACTACCTCGCGTCGGGCAGTCCTTAGAAGTGGTAGGTTAACGACACCACTAGAGCATTTCGATTTATTAATCATCGGCTATTGGATGTGAAACATACTTCTGACAGTTTAGAGAGGAAACCCGCTGCACTTTCCCATTAGTAGCAATTTGGGATCCTACACCATCCCTGTCAAGGCTAGGCGACGAGTCACACACCAAGTACGTCAAGGCTATGACTTACACCAAGGTCGCACACCTGCCCAGGTATACCAGTCACTGCCTTCTAAGTCGGTCAATGCTAAACAAATCGGTCAGGGCCAGTCCAAGGACATCAGTACCAACCTAAGTCGGTCAGGGACACGGGCGAGCGTTCACCCTAGTAGGCCACACCACTATGACTCGCATCAAGGCCAGACACCAAGGTCAAGGTCACGGAAAGTAGGTCATGGCACCCGGCAGGCCCTTATACTACTTGTGTGGAAAGGCAGTGGACTGAAAAATTGACGACGCCCCTGGGCGAGCAAATACCCGATCCGTTTACATTATTCAACTGGTCCAGTGACTTATCTGCGATACCAAATTTTACAGACAATGACATTTACAATTACTTAGTTTTAACAATGAAAGCAAAGAGACAGATGCGGTCAAAAGTTTACTACGAAGACAGACACGTGCATTCGTTGGAATACAATGCTGTTTCAGACGTGTGTTCACACTGCATTATCAAATGCAAAGTACTGCCTTCAATTCCAACATCGAATAAACTTTAAAATCCTGACCATGACGTTTGGGTATGCCTTTCAAAAGTGACTGGAAAAGTCAATTATGCCAATTGCAACTGTGTAGCAGGGTGAGTACAGTGCTAGTTATTACTGTCCTTATTAACTGGGCTTATAACATATATAAATTATAATACATTGTTCCTGATCAGTTTAGGGCACTTAAAATTATTCTTGGTTCTCATAACATATATAATTCTCCCTGCTTCAATAATTATATTGACTAAATGAAATGGGGGGGGGGGGGGGGGGGGGGTGCAGGTTCAGTCTGAAATTGTATCCACTTGATGGTGGTCATTAAACTTTAAAGGTTTATTAAACAGAATAAATATAATTTATAATTGTACAATGGTCAGAATGCTTGTTTACACTTAAAAGCAGTACAAAAATAGAATTAAAATAATATATATATAATTATATATATATATCATCTGCAATTTTTTAATTATTATTTTATTTATTAACTTTTTTGTATTTTTTAATTGCAGGGAAGGAGAAGCATGCAACCATGTGGGTGCACTTTTGTATGCCCCTTGTAGACATTACAAGTAATACAACATTAGGAATTGCAGTACA